>NC_080062.1:20863305-20865805 GCF_026212465.1 Amaranthus tricolor | reverse complement strand
CAATTATAAATGACATGTGACACTATTCACAACGAATACCCCAAATCCCCTCAACACTCTCTGGGGTTCTAAAAATCAATTTCTATTTCAATTATGCATCCTATGCATGTGTCTTAGGACCATTTGCTCTAATACCAACTGTAACAACCCCGTCCCATAATTGCCTGATATTACTGATGCAGAAGCACACTACGGGACAGTGCATTACGTTGACATAGAAGTAAAGGCGGGAAAAGGGAATAAAATATTATAAACTAATCAACATAATAAACATATGGCTAAACAGTGGACCTAGGAAATTATGTACTAAAAGTTTTTAATTCCAAAATAAAGGAAACGTGAGGCAGAACAACCTCAAATAGGTAAGCAAAATGAGGACTATTTAAAAACTTTTTCTACTAATTCAAAACATATGCGACACTAAGTTAAAACTTCAGAGGCAAGGCTTTAAGCTCACAAAATGTTGCCCCAACGCCGGATTGACAAATATATAAGTATATCATTCATAATCTTCACCTAAAAAATACTACATCAATAATTCGACACATAAATAACGGTCCATAGTCAGTGACGAGTAACTAGCAGTCCTTCTAAGGTAATATCTAACATATAACGTAGAAGTATAACTGTGTTCATAGAATGCTACATCAATAATTCGACACATAAATTCATTTTAATCCATGTAATAAAATATTCTACTGTAAACATGTGTTGCATAACAGTATCCAATGTAATCATATGCAAGCATAATAGTATATGCTGTAAAATCACACATTAATAATAGCAGAGGAACAAACGCCAGTACTACACGCAGTAGTACTTCTCAAGCTTTGCCGGGATTACAATCCCTCAGTTAGCGCACTAACTGTGTCTAAGAATGGCCAAACTCCCGCGATTAACATTCCATATCGAATGCAATAATCGGACGATGACAACCACCTGAGGATATGGTACTCCATACCGAGTACACTAACACACTCCATATTGAATGGTGGTGGCATTTGTCTCACCCATCAACCGCAGTCTAAGGGTTTTCCTCTCTATACATGTATCATATATAGTAATGACATCATGAAGTATTGGGCAACCAATTCATGCTTCATGCCATCCAGGTGAAATAACTCTCATGCATCATAAGATATCCATAACATATTATATCAAAATAAACATGAAGCATAAATATCCTCAAAAATAAGGTTAACAACCATTTTGCATTAAAAAGGGTGGCTTAGTTTAATCCCTTCTGTAGTGGATTCCTTCAGATTTTTACCAAACTTTCAAAGGTCATGACTTTCTGTTTAGAGCTTCAAATTAAGAAATTTTTGAGTCTAAATTGGTTAACTTTTTATAAAATTTACCTTTCATTAAGGAAGCATTTACCGATTCTAAGTCCATAACTGGGGAAAAAACACTAAACATAACAACTTGACCTAAAAACAAAATTGCTCTATCCAGTGTATTACGAAGGCCATAACTCAGCGTATACAGTTCCAATTCAAGTGATTCTTGAGCCTAAATTCAAGTACTTTAAAAGACCTACAAGTTTTATTTGAACAGTTTAAGCTAATTCTGTCCCTAACTAATTCAAATATGCTAAAACATTAAGAATCTTATTTTTCAACTAATATTCTAAAAACATAACACTTGCTACTCAATGAAGTGAAGCTACGTCATGTTCTTAGGCTCATTAGGAACCCTAAATGAACTTATTGAATCTGATTTTTTGATATGTTTTAGGCCTATGTTTAATCTTTACAAAACATTAAGAAATACAAAATTTGGGTTAGCATATTAGTCTCTAAGTCTAATTCATTAACAATAGGTAAAACTAACTTTTCAGATTGCATACTTCTACAAATCCAATTAAAAAGACCACTTAGAAAATTATCCAGATTATGAAATTTGGACTCAATTAAATTAACATAAGTAGGAGTGTTATGTCCAAATTTTAGATTAATTAGAGCAGTATAACAACTCCTTTAAGCTTGATTAATTCAGGAGAAGAACATGTTACCTTAACAGAAAACACTGAAAACAGGTTGTTAATATAAAAATTAATTATAAATGCTCACAAAAATACCCATATCACGAATTTAACATGTAATATCAAAAATTTCATTAGGAGTAATATCTAAAAAAACGAAGCAAAAATAATTTCTTAAGTATCCTAAATAGTCTCAACATACTCAGAAGGTCAGAGCATGTACTCGGTTTGGTCTTTGCTCAATTTCACCCATTTTTAAGGCATGAGACTTGGACTAAATCATTTGTACATACTGTATATGAAAAATAATAACTTAGAATGGGTGCTAATTACCTTAATTCATGGGTTAAAATCACCAAAAGGTTGAAGAAACCACTCGCCACAAACACGTCTTGCTAGGCGTGTTGCTGCTGCCTCTTTGGTGGTGTTTTTTGGTGATCTTTTGTGCAAGGTTTGAAGAGATTTCTTGCTTGAGTATGCAGAGGAATGTTTTCAAAATCGTGGGTAGTATTTAGC
>NC_080062.1:20828305-20858305 GCF_026212465.1 Amaranthus tricolor | reverse complement strand
GGAATATACTAACAAGGAAACCCAGAAAGCCGAAAAGCAACTTTCAGAAAGACGGAGGAAGAGAAAGTTTTCCCTTGAAGAAAGAAATTGTTGCGGAAGCAAAATCCAATATGAAGGGTTTGTTACAAGTAGTAAAGAAAGGAATTTCAACACTACTAATATGAATGGATGTCCGGTTTATGCTGCGCGATACTTGGCTAAACCAGTGCTCTTCCCATCTGCTTGGATTCCTAGAAGTAGAGCAAGACAGTTATCACTTGATAGAAATTGGTGTTTGAGACCATCCAAGAGGGTTAGTAAGCAATGCAATGATTCAGATGACAATCTAACATCAGAATCTGGTAACAGATCTAAAGTTGATTCTTTGTGTTCAAATTGTGATCTTGCTCCTCTAACATTGGAATCTAAGGAAGCTGTGGATGAAGAATATGAAAAAACAAACACTTGTATCAAATTAATGACAGAAAACTTGTCAAGTGATGCAGAGACTGGGCAACACCAGGTATTTATCACATCTTTTATTTACAACGCTTCACTGTCAAAAAACTGACCATAAATTTGTTATAGTAGTTTGGACTTTGGATTAGTAACGTGTCAAAGGAACCAACTCAACCAAAAAGTTAAGCTTATGGTTGAGGTCCTAGGATATGTTATATACTCTAACACGCCCCTCACACGAGAGCCCATTGGGTTAGAAGTGTAGATGCGCATAGGCGCTAAATATTCCACTGTAAATCAGGGGTGATTGAGATTCAAACCCCTGACTTTTTATTATGTTAGCTTCTGATACCATATATAAAGCTTGGAAAAAAACCTTAATGTAATGGCATCAACCTCATTTTTGTATTTAGCTTTCATATCTGCTCTGAAATTAATTTGGAGGACAATCAACAACGCCAAAGCCTTAATCCCAAAAGATTGGGGTCGGCTGTACGAACTAAGTGTATCTTTGCTGCTAATTTGCCCTGCATTCCTGTTCCTGATACTGAATTTTACAAAGATTTTTGAATATAAACTTGTTTTGTACTCCTAGATAATGTTTTCTTTCCTACTGTGCTTCATTGTGACTTTATGATATCCATTTCTTTTTTTTCTCATCATTCTATGGATATTGTTTTGTAGTTGAAGATCAAAGGCTATGACTCTGAACATCCACGTTCTCCCGTGAGTTCACTAGAAGGACCAGAGAATTTGAGCCATGAACCTTTGGCAGTTTCAGACTTGGAGAATGATGGCCAAGGTATATCAAAATTCATATTTTTTTCAATAACTTTATTTCATTGATAAAAAGGTTCGATTTGTAAAAGTTAGATTGCCTGTTGTGTACGTAGGTTTGCAAATCAAGCTTCTACAAATAGAAACAATGTCTTTTGAATCGGTTTCAGAGGGTCTAGAGATGGTGGTATCTAGTGATGAGGGTGATGAACCGAGCTCAGTAGGTTTCTATCAGAAAGATCCTCAAATTATCGAAATTTATCAAACTAGAGTCGAAGAATGCTGGGATTTCTCTTATGTAGTTGATGTAGTGGCGGAGTCAGGACTTCAGATGAGGGACTTAGAAGAAATGGGAAGCTGCCTAAGCCGAAATTTGTTCTTGCGCGATAATGTTTTGGACCCGTTGGTGTTTTCATCACTCGAGAAGAAGTATGGGAAGTGTATACCGAGGGAGAAGTCAGAAAGAAGGCTCTTATTTGATCGTTTAAATTTGGGCCTCATCGAGATCTTTAAACCTTCAGTTGGCTTAAACACATGGAGAAAACCAGTAGCAAAAAGATTTTGTGCATGCCAAAAAGGTCAGGAGCTCGAGGAAGTGTTGTGGTCCGTACTTGTGAACCAACATGACGAGGTGAAGAAGGATTCTTCTGATAAAGTGTGTCAAAAGGAGTTGGAATGGTTAGACTTAGAAGAAGATACAGATTTGATAATACAAGAGTTACAGTGTTTTCTGGTAGATGAACTTATAGAGGAGGTTTTGTGCATGTAGGTACCATTTTTTTCAAGGCTTTTTTTTATGTTCTTCATGTAGGTGAGGGTTTATGTCATTGAATTTGTAAAAAGCAAATGCATTTTTGCGGAGTTTTTTTAGAGTCTGCATGCTGCTAGATCGTGAGGAATAAAAATATAACAGCTAGTCTTGGCCGTGACCATCTTAATATAAGACGGCCCATCTACCTTCCGGTCCAAGTTTTTGTAAAAATACAATATTACGTCTATAGGGATTTATTTGTTTGATAAGATTTGCATTTAGGTTAATGATGTATGTGAGAGTTCATCATATTTTTGGGTCATTTGGTATAAGAAGTGTTCCAAGGTTGTGCGTTGATTGCTTCATTTTTGTATAAGACACATAATTATAATTCATAAGAAAAGGTTGTGAATGTCAATAATCTATTTTTCTTGATTGGTTTGCTTCTAATTCTATATTTTATGCTTGACTAATGGTAAACAATAAACAATTTATTCTTATAACATGCTGTTTTTTTTTTTCCTTTTCTAGCTTGTGTTAGGAGCTAACTTACAGGTTTAGCTTCACTTATTCTCTATTGTTGCAAGAATCTCTTTATCTACGCGTTTTTCTCAAGCTGAGAAACTCTTTGGCTGTATCCTCCATTATAAGTATGGATTGTCAACTTTAATCCCCCAGTGAGCCTGATCATAATTTTATGAGCGTGTACATACACTGGGTACGATAATAATAATGCTCTCTTTTTTCCACCGGCAATTATCTTTTTAGTCAATCTAAATTCACTGAAATATCATAATTCAATTACTTATAATTGCTTTTTTATAAATAAGCCAAATTTATTTAATTATTATGATATAAATAAGCCAAATCAATTTCATTATTATAATATATTGTTAATGTAAACATATTAAGACATTTAGAATATTAGTATAGATAATAATAAATTAATAACTAATGAAGATGCTAGTGATTGCTGATATGAATTTAAGAAGCAACAAGCAAGTATTAGTTGTCGCCTGTAAATATAATAATACATGTACATTTTCTATTTTCCTAGTAGTGTCCAAAGTCAATGGTCAAATAGAAGTAACTTAAAAAAGCAGTAGAATTATTATTCACAAATTCTTAAAATCATTTCTAATTGAGTAAGTTCATTATATATTTTTTAAAATATTATAAATAGACATTAAGAATTATGTAAATAAACATTTAATATATTAAAAGTAGACATTAGGCATACAGTAATTTGCTGTAAGGATAATATAAATAGACATTAAAAATAAAATAAGTATATATTAATTTTTAATGAATTGAGCTTAAAATACTTCCATCACAACTCAAAACACTAGCGGTTAATTTATTAAAAAGTTATCCGTTTTTGTTTTGACCAAAACAATTAAGCGAAGCAAGAGACACAGTCTCCCCTGGTCAATCAGTAAGAGTGCATATAGCGTGTTTATGTGATCCAGTCATTGTCAACATAATCTCAATCTCCCGTGGCTTAATCTAAGCCATTCCTCTTTTGACTTCAACTAATCTCTCTAATACACTAAAACAGTCAACTTCTACCTTTCCTGGTTTCTAACTATTGCACCATCAACATTATAACAGTATGTGATGTAGTTTGTACTTTGTACCATGCATTCACGAAGATACCAACTCCATTCACCCACTATTCAGGGCTTGAAAATTAAAATTTGAGAGGTTGCGATGAAACATTAATTATAAGTCCTTAATTACTAAATATAATAATATAATTATAGGCCTTATTAACTACTCCCTCCTATTCAGGTGAAATGTCTCATTTGACTATTCACGGATTTTAAAAAAAGTCAAAATGAGTTTTTTTAATTGTAAAGATTAAGGAATTAATGATTCCCACCAAATTCCCACCAATTTAAAAGCTGATTTTTTTTGGCACCAAAAGTTTGAAATTTTTTTGCGCCACAATTACATCGATAATTTAATTAAGTCCTAAATTACATAATTAAGTCCTACGTTTACAATAATTTTTGGAAATTACATAAATTTCTCAAGAGTACTAAAAATTAAATATATCAATTACGGTATCTCCGAGAGCCTTCTCAATTCTTCAACAGTTTCGGTGTAGTTGCAGTCGTTACTGATCATGTGAGTGCGAATTTTTTTGCGATCATTGACTTCAGATTTTCCAAATTACCCAAAAGATGCATTAATAATTTGTTAAATAGCCTCCAATTTATAAACAACCAATTTTTCAAAATGGAAAATATCATCACAGTACCCATATTATTTTGAAACCGAAAATTAAAATGTCCAAAAGGAAGAAATTGATTACATAATCAGAAACTGCCGCCAAGAATTCAAGAAAATTCCCAAAGCACACAGCATAAATTGAGAAAACAGAAAGTGTGGCGCTAAAAATGAAATGTGCAACAAGAAGAAAAAATCAATCATAACATTACAAAACAGAAAGCATAAATAGACAATGACAATGGTCATTTGTTACACAATCATCTAAAACAATGGCTCCTACAAAAAACTTAACTACACAACAAAGAGAACGCATAATGCAGAAGCTACTGTCTGCATTAAATATGAAGGGCAAACCAGCGCAAGGCACAATCAACGCACTTGCGATTGAGTTTGAGGTTTGTAGGAAAACAATTACACGATTGTGGAATGATGTCAAGAAGCAGATGACAAACAACACCACAGTCATTAACCTCAACAGCAAGAGATGGGGGAAAGAAGCATCAAACAAAATAAAATTTGATGAAGAAAAATTTAAGGCCATCAAATATGAACTCAAGGGTACACAACATTCAGTAGCAAAGCAGATGGAAGTGTCACAATCAACGGTGTGTAGGTGGAAGAGGAACAAAGTAATAAGAAGGCACACAAACGCAATCAAACCGACTTTGAATGAAAACAACAAGTTACACAGGTTAAGCTTTGCATTATCTAAATGTGAATACAATGAACAAAATGATGCGTTCAAGTTTAAGCCATATACTAACGTTGTTCACATAGATGAAAAACACTTCTATCTAACCCGAGAGACACAGAGTTATTATCTAGCTCCGGGTGAAGTAGAACCACATAGAGAATGTCAATCAAAAAGGTTCATACCAAAAATCATGTTTATGTGTGCTGTAACAAAGCCTATATTTACAACTGAAGGTGATGTTTTTTTTGATGCAAAGATAGGCATTTGGCCATTTATTACACAGGAGCCAGCAAAAAGAAGCTCAAAGAACAGGAAAAGGGGGGAGATGGAAACTAAGCCAATACAATCAATCACAAAAGAGCACATTAGAGAAATGCTTATCACTAATGTGCTGCCAACCGTTAGAGCAAAATGGCCTGCTGAATTGTCCAAGCATATTTACATTCAACAAGACAATGCCAAACCTCATATAGCACACAATGACAGAGGGTTTTTAGAAGAGGCAATGAAAGATGGATTTAATATACAATTAATGCAACAACCTCCAAATTCCCCTGACATGAACGTGCTAGATTTAGGTTTTTTTAGATCAATTCAAGCTTTGCAATATCAAAAATCAGCTTACAATGTTAAAGAGTTGCTTAAGGCTGTGAATAATGCATTTCAAAATCTGAGTCCACAATGTTTAAGGTTTGTATTCATCACTTTACAAGCTTGTATGATAGAGGTCATGAAAAAACAGGGGGGTTTGACTATCACATTCCTCACATGAACAAAACAAAGGCAGCAAGGGAAGGGACTTTACCAGATTACCTGACTATTGACAAACAATTGGTTGTGGATTCACTTCAGTATTTATTCACAAAGCTAAGTACAGAAAAAATGAATCAGCTTGTGGAACTCATTGGGTATGCAGGGGGATATGAAGAAGGGGATTTGAATGTAGAAATGTCAAAAGTAACCAACAACCAAACTCAACAAATTTCAGCAGTTGCAACAGAAAGCATCGTATGAGCAAAGGAACAGCAACCAACAACATTTTTTGGGACACAGAGGAAAGCAACAACAGCACAGAAGATCAGCCAACACAACCATAACCAGCACAGCTACATGTTTGAAATGTAAATTCCTTTTAAATTTGGATATATTTTTGGGATCTTTAACATGGGATGTTTCAGATGCAAACAACAAACATTTTATGTTGTTTTCAATGAAACATTTTTATTCAAATATACATTAATGAAAAAATTGGTTGTTTTAGAACTCTCAGGTAAATTTTTTTATTTTTTGAAATCATTGAGTACAAAATCGAACATCTTTGTGCATTAAACGTTGGAAAACAATCCAAACCCCCTTTGTTCGATTTTTTGGTGGCTAAAACTGCTCTCACTTTCAGATCACAGAGCAATGAAATTAAATGTATAAAAAAACGTTTAACTTAAAAATCATCATCAGTCAAAATGAACATGCACCAACACAAACAGAAACTCACTTGAGAAAGGACCAAGCTTATCAAGCCAATCTTCTTCTTCACAATCAGTATTCGAAAAAACAGCATCAATGGAAGAATATTCACGATCAGGATACATATCAGGCTCAGGTGTGTAAATGGGTTCACCTTCAGAGTCAAGTTCTCTTCCCCACTTAGGATCAGTCTCAACAGAAGTTGAGTCATCATTGTAATCATAACACTCTTCCTCAAACGATTTCAGTCCAGATCTAGGGTTTCCATCATCGAACCCCTTAAACTCTATCTTAGAAGGCGATTTGTAAGGAGATTTGGGGATTCTCAGAAGTAAAGAAGTACGCGAGTTAGGGTTTTTCATGGGTGAGTCGATTGTCGAGTTAGGATTCTTCAGGGGGGATTTAAAAGGCGAACTGGAGTTTGCCATGACAACAACACGAAAGAAATAAAGGAATAAGGTGAAGCTTCAACCCAGATTTAGGGTTTTCAGAGAAGAACAAGAAAGACGATGAAGAAGAAGGTGAGGCTTTCAACCCAAGATTAAGAGAAAACGGCAGAATAGGAATGGGGAATGGGTAGGGTTTTAGGTTTATAAAGGGAGAGAGTGTAAATGGGTGGGATTAATTAGGATTAATTAGGATTTAATTATGTTCATTAATTATAAGGGAGGGAAAATTAGTAAGGGTAATAAAGGGTATAATTGAAAATAGGATAAAGTACTAAGGGTATAATAGTCAAAAATCCATGCCAAAAATAGAAATGGAACATTTAAGGTGACTTGACCAAATAAGGAAATAGGACATTTCACCTGAATAAGAGGGAGTATTAAATATTAAAGCGTCGTTTTTCTAATTTTTTTGATGAGTCCAGCACACAAGCTTCTCTTGCCCCTTGAGAAAATCGAATATTTTCAGAAACAAATACATATTTAGTAATAAAATGAAGAAAAAGATTACATTGTGTGGAAGAAATTAAAATAGAGTTAAAAATAGAAAAATCAAAAGAAAGAGGTGAATCCATTTTCAAAAATAAAAATTATGCAAATGCAAAACGAAGCTAAATGAGAGGGACAAATTAAGGGAATTTTAAAAAACAACAAATATGAATCCAAGTTCTCTTTTTATAAGTATATTATAATTCCTCCATATATAGCTACTTTGATGATGTTTATACATTATACATACACAAATACACATACATACACCAACTCCAACTTACATAAAACCACAAACATCAAATCTCACAACTCACAATCTCACAAACATGAATTAATCAAACTAATAAAGATAAACACTAAAATGAGCAATAGTATCAACCCCATCAGTAGTATGCTGATCCTGATCAGGCAGAGTCTCAATAGTAGCATACCCTTTAGCATTCTCATACTTACCGCTCCCACCAATGACGGCAATCGACGATATCGGAGAAGCCGTCCGGTGGACCCCAAAAAAGCTAAGGGTATCATCCCCTTCCTGCAGATCATGTTCCCCACCATGAAAAACGGCAGTAAAAGCCATAGTATGACTTTCCCCATCAAGTGAGCTAGCCAAGTAAAACCCTTGACCTCTACCCATGATACCCGACCCGAGTTCATGACCCGCGGTTAGCTCATCGTCAATGACGGTAATGGATCCGAATAGAAGTTTCTGGAGGGCTGTTCCAGTGGGGAGTTGACCTGGTGTTACGAAGGCTTGGTTGTTGTTTCCACCATTGACAACGTTGTTGGTCCCAGTGTTTTGGATTATGGTTTGAGCTTTGGGTTGGTTTTGACCCGTGAGTCCGGCCAAGAATGGGACATTGTTGTTGTTTAGAACGTTGTTTAAGTTCCCATTGTTGAGGAGTGGAACTCCGTTTGTAACTGGGAAGACTTGGTTGTTGGGTCTTGAAAATGGGATCCCGTTTACATCACTGGTTGCAATTAGACCCGTGACGATTCTGCCTGATGCACTTGATCCTCCTAGGACGTCATGCATGAAGAAGGATATTGCTGGGTGTGCGGGGTGATCAGACCCGGGTCCTGTTGCACCATTCTGTGCGGGTCCTGTTGCACCATTCTGTGCGGGTCCTGTTGCTCCATTCTGTACACCATTCTGAGCGGGTCCAGTGGGGAGTGGGGCAGGTTCTGGGGCGGGTTCAGGTACTGCTGGTGCATCATTAGTTGTTGGGTTTGGGTCAGGTTGATCATCCGGGTTAGGAAGTTCATCATCATCTGCAGGAGGGGCAGCAGCTGTAGGTGGAGCTTGGGCGCTTGATAAGATGGTCGGAGGGGAGTCGTCTTCAACCGGAGGTAAAGGTGGGAGTTCGTCTGGTGGTGTAAGCTGTGGGCCTGCGGCCTCGTCGAGGAGGCGAGCAGAGTTGGCAAGGGCTAATGTGAGGTATAATATTAGGATGAAAATGGAGGGAAAACATAGAAATTTAGACATTTTTATGTTTAATTTGAGTTGGGTGTGATTGTGTTACTTGGGTTAGGGTTGATATTAGTTTGATGAATTGTTGGTGGTGATGAAGGGAAAGATGAGGACGAGAGTATATATAGGATTTGAAGAAGTGCAAAAGTTTTAAGGAATGTGTAAAGATTAAGATTGTAGTGGAGCTGATAGATATGGGGAAATGGATTAGTTGAGTGTACATAATACAATATAAGTGTATTGGTTTTGGATTAAGTCAACCTAAACTTGCTACTTCCTAGTTGGTGAAATCAAATGGTTTATAGAAGTATGATGGTTTGGTATTTTCAATTGGAAGATCAATGATGTAGGTAGAAAAGTGCATTCACATTATTCTTTGTTTTTGTCTTTTGAAGTTCACATATATGTGTTGGAGGTTGTATTTATTTTCCATAGAACATAATTAATTTTGTTTATTTTCATTTTAATTTTTTTTGATATGTATGGTTACTACTTATTTTTCACTAACTTCACTTTAATATTTTTATATTGTTTATGATTAGTATATGTTTCTTACTAACTTAATTTAAATAATTTTTAATAGTTGTGGTTGGTATATTTTTTTTACTAACTTTATTTTAATATTTTTCTTAATGTTTATGGTCCTCACATTTTCTTTCTTAAATTTATTATTCAATTAAATAATATATCTACCATCTACATAATTTTATCTTTCTTAATTCTTCTGAATATTCCTTTTAATAGTGAGATCAAACTATTACCAAAAACATAATCAGGGTATAAAACCAAACTTTATCATAACTTTATTTCTATAGAAAACTTTATAACCAAAATGTCAACACATGTTCAATAAATTGAATTTACAAACTCCCACATAAACTGAACATCCTCTGTACTAGAAACAACACTCATATGAGCCACATGCTCAAGAAACCGCTTGGGTGGTAATGCCTTTGAAAGCGAATTCGCAATCATAGATTTTGTACCAATTTGTGTAATTGACAATTCTTTACCCTGAACTCTTTCCTTATAATTAAGATTTTGAGAGCTACAAACTTTGACTTCTTTGAATTCTTATTGTTTTTAGAAAATTTCACAGTGGAATTATTGTCGCAAAATAACTTAAGTGTACTTTGAATAGAATCCACTACACGCAGTCTCGTGATAAAAATTCACAAAAATCAAAGTCATATACCCAATGACTCAAGTTTATCTGAACTCCTATATGTGAGCATGTATTTCTTTGTCCTCTGTAGACATTGTAAGACACTTTTGACTGTTCTCCAATGTTCTAATCTTAGATTGCTTAAACAACGTCCGAACATCTATGTTATGTATGGAATATCTGGACGAGTGCAAACTTGAGGATACATCAAACTCCCTACTACTGAGACACAAGGAATATTTTCCATTTTCTCAAATTCATTCTTGTGGCACTGATCAAGACTGAACTTGTCTTCCTTAGTCACAGGGGTATCTCCTTGTTTACAGTTTTGCATGTCATACCTTTTTAATACATTTTCGATATAACTCTCTAGTGATAATCCAAGAATACCTCAAGAATGATCTCAATGTATTTTAATACCTAATACAAAAGAGGCGTCACCAAGATCTTTCATCTCAAATTCTTTGATAAAAAGTTCTTAGTTTCACGCAAAAAGATTATATCGTTGTTGGCAAGCAATATGTCATCAACATACAAAACCAAAAAAAATGTATTTCCTTCCACTAAACTTGTGTTAAATGTATTCATCAAGAAAATTCATCTCAAACCAAATCAGAGAATCACTTGATGAAACTTCAAATACCATTGACGAGACGCCTACTTGAGTCCATAGATGGATTTCTTGAGTTTACAAACCATTTTCTTTGGTTCACCTACCGCAAAGTTTTCAGATTGTTTTATATAAATTTTCTCATTAATATTACCATTGAGAAACACTGTCTTTACATCCATCTAATGTAACTCAAGATCAAAATGAACTATCAATGCCTTTATAATCCTCAAAGAGTCTTTCGAATAAACCGCAGAGAAAGTCTCTTTGTAATCGATGCCTTTCTTTTGTGAATAACCTTGCACTACGAGACGAACTTTAAATCCCTCCACATTTTGGGGCAAAAGTGATATTGCCTTATAATACCAAGAGGGTATATAAAATTTTAGGAAGTAAGAATTATATAACATTCCGTTAGTTTCTTGAGAAATCGTCTTTTTGAGAAATGTGTCTCAAATCCAACCCATTAAAGATTAATGCTTACTTATCGTATTTGTAATGCCTACTTACATTCTATCCTTAATGCTTACTTACCGTATCCTTAACGCCTAGCTACTTTCAATATCTCAAATGTCTACTTACATCATTCTTAATACCTAATTGCAATATTTTAAAAAATATATAATTGGCCGGCCCAATTAAAGATGGTTTCTCAAAGAGACCGTTTCTCACAAGAATTTGTGTATAACATTTTACTTATTTTCCTACAATAATACTAATTTTTGATTAATCATGAATATACCAACTTACGATAGTGTTTTCCTAGAATGTCCCTACTAGGGGTGTTTAATGGGTCGGATCCCCATTTTGAGCCCTTATCCAGCCCGTTTTAGAAGGGCTTTGTAAGGGCGGGGCCGAAATGAGTCGGATCGAAAACGGGCTCAATTATGACTAAAATGAAGCGGGCTACAAAAAAGCTCAATAAGGGTAGAAATGGGCCTTGTAAATAGCATAATTAATGGTTAATTTAATTATTGTAAATGATATAAATATTTTTTCAATTTAATTATTATAAATATAAAAATGGGCCGGATTGGATCTGCCCATTCAAAGCCCATATTAAGTTTTAAGGGCTTTTATCCAATCCGACTCATATTTACTTAAGCCCGTCTCGGCTTTGATCCGACCTATTAAACATCCCTAGTCACTAATCACTATCATGTTAAAAATCAAACTATATGAAATTATATGATAAAAATAATTAATAAATTTAATTAATAATCTGAAGTTGATGATTCCTATTTAATAAAAGTTAGTATTATTATTGAGAAATTAACAAGGTAATTTATTTTAAATTTTATTCGACACATTCTCAACCAGAATTATGATTATTACCCATTCTTTCAAGCCCTAAAACCATAAAACTTACCCTGTCACCGCCGCCCCCGCCACCGCCGCCCTGCCACTCCAGTCGCCTGCCACCAACCTCCAGCCGCCTCCCAAATTTAGTCAGAAAGAGAAGCATGTATGATGTAGCAACGCTACGGTGCTCTCCAGAATGTTGAAGAAAGCTTTATTAAATTTGTTAGTAGTTTCCTTTCTCTTTTTCTAATTCTGCCTAAATCTATGTCATTTTTCATCTCTTTGCATTATTTTGCTATATACATCTATGAAAAAAAATTCATTTATGTTTTTTACTTTTCAGTAGTTGTTTTTTTTTTTGTTTTTTTTGTGTGTGGTTGAAATTATTGGATTTTTGGGTTGAATACTCAAATTTTGGGTTTAAATTGACAAGGAAAGGTGAAATTTTCATGGGTAATTCATAAAAGGTGTGATGATTAATGGCATTTTCTTGTTATAATACGTTAAGAAAATTGCTTTCGCTAAAGTAAGAGATTATAAATTTCCCTTGCTCTTGGTTATAATCAACTAAGCGCTTTTTGATTGTTAATTTCATGGATATGGAAGCTCATAATCTAGTGTGGGTCCTATCACTTACAAACTCATGGAAGCTCAAGCTCCAAGCTCATAATCTAGTTGTAAATTAATAGAAAGTGAGCTAAGAATTATTCTTATTGGTTGGCTGTACATTACATTTGGTTTCCCTGATGTGTCTCTTCTGTAGGCCTTATTATCTTAGCTACAGCCTTTGGGCTGAATCTCTTTGGTTAGTTCAGTACTGTTTCTGATTACAATTTCTAAATTACAGGTTTATCTTTTGTTTGTAAGAACGCTTAAGTTTTTTGTAAGAACGCTTCTATTAAATTAATGGTATGATGGCAACCAAGACTATTGCTGAAGATCCAAAGAAACGGGCTAGGGAGGCATTGGAACGCAGATTTGCTCTTGCCAAAGCTGAATTGAAAAAATGTCGTGTGGATTCTCCTCTTTCGAAATCTGTACCTGCTTCTTCTTCAGCTCTTGTAGGATCTTCCATCGAGGCATCACCTGCCATTTTCCCGAAGTATCCTGTGAAAAAAGGTATTTTTTTATATTTACTATCATTACTCAAGAGCTTTATTTATTTGTTTCAATTTACTAGGTATTAGTATATTGGTTGAAGGTATATCATTACATTGTTGAGATGTTAATGAACTCTTAATGTCATTAATTCAGAAACAAGTATGGTGGATTGATGTATTTCTTGATATTTCATGTTTTAGTTGCTCAAAATGCTGTCATGTATGATAAAGCACTTTTTTTTTCTGGTGCTTGAATAGGGTTGAGATGATCCCCTCCCTTTAGTTGATTATTACTTTTAATTTTGACGCTCTTTTCCATCATTGAATTTTAGGTTCTTTTTGGTTGTCCATTACTGATTTTTTTTTTTTTTTGGTGTTGTAATACATAGTCCACTCCTATGTTTAAATCTTGGACAACATGTTTCTTGTGCCTCCTTTCCAATGGCTTTTTCCTCTCCCCGGGGTTTTTATGCCGGCGGTCTTGTGGTTTCAAGTTCAATGTCTTGATTCAATAATATTCCTAATTTTCAAAACAAAATAATACTCCCTCCGAACCAATTTAGTTGTCCCATTTGCTTGGGCACGGTTATTAAGGGTGGTGTGGGGTCCATTAAAAAGGTGGTAGTTAGGTATTTTTAAGTGATTGAATTAATTGTTAATGATTTCCTCCTTTTGCTTAATAAAGTAGATAGAATTGAATTTTGGAGGTAAAATTGGGTTTTACATTTCCAGTAGAATTAATTGACATTAATACATTTCCGAGATTGTTATAATTGACAAACCATTAAACTACTTAATTTAAGTTACAAAAAATTACATCAAATAAATTACAAAAACCATCAAAATCATAAAATAAACTAAGTCTTCAATTCTTCCTTGATTTCTTCAACATTTTTTGAACGACAACTGAAAACGAGCAACCCTCTCGCCATATGCGCATGTGGATATTAAATCTTACGTTGACTTCAGATTTTTTTTAAAAAAACAAACACGGTATGTATTTAGTGTTCAAAATTAATTAAATAGCTACAAAAAATTTGAAGGTTTTGATTTTGAAAAGAAGCCATCAATGAAACTGGAATCCACATAAACCCCCCAATCATTAACAGACAGAGGAGCCAAGTAACATTACAGGAAGCACATCAATGAGATCCAAAGACTTCAAACCCAAATTTTTAGATGAATGCCAACTTAAAAAAAAACCCGCCAATCATGAAAAGTCAGAGGAGCCAAGTAACATTACAGGAAGCACATCAGTGGGATTCGAAGACTTCAAACCCAAAATTTTAGATGGGCGTCAACTTCAAAAAAAAATAGCACCAATACAACACCTCAAAACACCCAGATCATTGCATCTATATAATAAAAGCATTAAATAAAGAAGTCATCAACTCAAATTAATTTCCACCAACCAACATTGAAGTACAATCATGGTTAAAAAAAAAGAGCTAGATCATTTTAGTAGGAGTCAAATAATGCTTGAGCTTTTATTGTCACTAAACATCAAAGGGAAGCCAGCACACGGGGTCATCAATGAAATTGCCAAGAAGTATGATATGCATAGGAGGGCAGTAGGAAGGATATGGAGACAGATTCGGGATCAAAAAAAGAATAATCAAGTACCAATAAATGTCAACAATAAGAAGAAAGGCAGCAAAGCAAGGACATTCATCCCCTTTGATGAAAAAAGTTCAAGTCAATTGAAAAAGCGAAGACAAGTTTAGCAGCACTGTCAAAGGCCATGGGAGTTAGCCAAACCGCAATTTGCAGATGGAAAAGAAAAAAGTACTTTACGCAATCAAACCGTTACTTAACGACAAAAATAAACTCGACAGGTTAATTTTCTGTCTTACTAGTTGCATTTTAGATGAGCAAACAAGCAACTTCACATTTAATGACATGTCAAATGTAGTGCACATAGATGAAAAGTTGTTTTACATTAGTAGGACACAACATATATTTTATCTAACTCCAGATGAAATAGAGTCACATAGAGAAATCCAATCTAAAAGATTTGTGCCCAAGATCATGTTTCTGTGTGCCGTTGCAAGACCAATCTTTTCTAGTAAAGGTGAGATGATTTTTGATGGAAAGATAGGCATATTTACTTTTACACATGAAGTGGCAGCACAAAGAAGTTCAAAAAACAGGAAGAGAGGAGAGCCAGAGACCAAACCAATACAATCAATCACTAAAGTACACACAAGAGATATGATTGTGCAAAAAATACTACCAGCAATTAGAAGTAAATGACCACCACATTTAAGCAAAACGATATTCATTCAACAGGATAATGCTAAGCCACACATTTTAGATGATGATGTAGTGTTTAGAGAGTTGGCAACACTTGATGGATTTAGCTTCCACTTAGTGCAACAACCTCCTAACTCACCAGATATGAATGTGCTTGACTTAGGGTTCTTTAGGTCAATACAATCGTTACAACATCAAAAATCAGCATACAACTATGCACAGTTAGTAAAGGCAGTGAGTGCAACATTTGACAATCTACATCCAAATGCATTGAAGTATGTATGGATCACACTTCAAGCATGTAAAGTTGAGGTTATTAAGAACCTAGGTGGTATAGATTATGACATTCCACGCATGAACAAATCAAAACTTGCAAAGGAAGGGAGACTCCCACATTGTTTGGGGGTACAAAAGGAAATTATTTACGAGGCAATACGTTATCTGGACACAAAGGTGGATGAAACTACATTTGAGGTCATTTTATTTTATTTGGGGATCAAAGATGAACCATTTTTCCATCAACATTATTTACCAACAGCATCCACAGAACCAACAACAACATCACACACAACAGCAACCACAGAGCCAACAGCAACACCACAAACAATATTATCAGCAGAAGCAAGAGATGCAACATATATTCCAGCAACAAATGAAGCAACAACACCAACAAAAGAAACAACAGCACCAACACCAAATCCATCTACATCAACAAAATTAGCACCAGCATGAACACTAGTATCATGTAAATAGGACAGACATGAGTATACTTTTGGGTTACTTGTTATACTCACTTTTGGGTTACTTTGTTAGGTAAATGTTTAGGTGTAAATACGATGTAGAAATTAAATCATGAAGTTTTTTAATCGTAAACATTTAGATGGAAATGTCAGATTCAACAATTTATTGATGGCTTCAAAAACAAAATCAAAACAAATTCATCTCAGAGAACAAATTGCACTCATCACAGAAAACCCAAATCCCATAGTAATTGCCTCCTACATCTGGTAAGAACATAGCCTCCTAAACATGATGTTTGGTGGCTTATGAATTGAAAACCCTAGATTGGTGGCAAAATAGGTGGATTTAGGGATTTAGTAGCTATAATCAACCGTTTACCCTAAAAAAAATCATAGGGCAACAAAAACAGAACACCAACATAGACATGCATACCATAAAAACCACATAAACAAAATCATCATTAGTCATAGAGGAAAGATGTATCTATATGAAAAAATGGGCCTCGAACATCAAAATCAAACACCAAATCATCATCATTCATTGATTCTTCATCTGAGGAGGGGAACAAGTTCTCATTGTATAGATCTTGTAGATCTAGTTGTAAATCAAACATACCCTGCATTTCTTCATCTTCAGAAGTTATACTTCTTCCCCAGTTAGGATCCGTTTCAACAGAAGTTGTAGGAGATGGAGGTAGGCGATTGTAGAAGTCGAACCATGAGTTAGGAGGTCCAATCGTAGGATCACTTTCTTGGGACGACGACAACCAAGAAAGACAAGAGCTTGGTGACGCTTTGTTCGAAAAACCCAGAAAAGTAAAGAACAAACCTAGATCTGAAAAACCCTTAAAATTATTAGGGTTTCAAACGAACATCAGTAAAACGAGAAGAGAGAGAAGGGAAGGGAGATGGTGGAAAAAAAATGAAGATGAAGATGATAAAAGTTAAATAGTAAGAATATGGATGAAGACGAAGATCATTGAAGAAGATGAAGATGAGGGAGGACGTTGAAGATGAAGATGAGAGAGGGAGAGTTAGGGTTTCAGTTATTGGTATTAAAAAGGGAGGGAATGATTAAGATTATTAGTGAAGGATTATTTAATTGATTAGTTTGGGTAAGTAGGGTATACGGGGGTATATTCGTAATTACGTGTGTGAACTAAGGGTATTCAGGTAAAAAAAAGATTGACAAAAAAAGAAATGTGACAATTGATAAGAATTTGCCAAATAAGGAAATGTGACAACTAAATTGATTCGGAGAGAGTATTAGGTAGTAAGTTGGAAGTATAATTAATAAAGCTATGTTGGCAAAGATGGCTGTGATGATGATGATGATGATGATCATCATCATCATACCGTGTGAATAGTATGGGGGAGGGTTGTAAGACGGTAGAGAACACCCCTATTAGTGGAGATAAAGAGGCTGTGGTTTGTGGAGTCCTTGGCTTGAGTAAAACCGGCAAAGAAGGTTGTAATGATGTGTTGTGGAAACTGAGAAGAAAATTCTGCCACACGTTTCTAGCTTTATGTGTTTTTATTTGTGGTACTTAAGAGAGTTAACATTCTTGCTCACTTATGATCAGTGAAGGTTCTGGTAGTACTTTGAGATAGAGCATTTTGATGAAGCAACATGTCATCAATAATTTTTTAAAAGCACACTCGGACGTAATAATGTTGCCAATTTTTACTTCAGCCCTACTTATGATCTTTAACATTTACATTCTGCCTTTAATTTGCTTGATGTCGTTCTAACTTGGATTGTTATTAGTGCCTTACTCCCACTACATGATTTTTTGGTCAAACTCATTGGATCCTGCAGTACTTGGAGGCTGGCGTCATGCAAAGATATGTTCTTTATTTTTTTGGTTAAATATTAAGATTTTGGTGATTAAAAATGCAGATTTGGAAGCAGACGGTCTTACTTACTCGTGTCTCGGTCAACCTGTACATCTAAATCTGCTGACATCTGTAGAGGTGAGTGCCTATATGCCTGATACATACTTCAGCATTGAGCTGCCTGCAATAGTTTTATCATATATGGTGGATGTATATAACTTGTAAGTTTGACTTTGTATCATCTAGATATGTGATAAAGACAAGCCTTCAATTGATAAAATTTTACACGAGCTTCTTCAAAAGGGTGATTCAGCTCAGAAGTACATTCAGGGCTCTAGGAGCATTAAGTGGGACAATTGGATCCTGCTTGATAATTTTGTGCGGGGGAATAGTACGTTTGTCAATGCCTTTAAAGCAAATTCCAAACGCTCTAAGAAACAGATGTCCATGGTGCAGCTGAAAAAGCGTGGATTGTTAGATCTGCCCCAGGAACTACACAAGTAAGTGTTTTTTTTCTCTAATTTTTAAATTGTGCATTGCATATTCTCTTTTACCTCTTTGTTATGACAAATAAGGGTAATGTTGCGTACATCCTCCTAAGTTTTTCTTAGATGGGAGCCTTGTTATGGCGTTGGGGTAATAGAATATTTTTATAACAATGTTTTTGTCAATATTTTGTTTCTAGATTCGTACTCTTTATGCCGATGCATGAGATGTGGAAAACATATGTTACTCAGCTTTTGAAGAATGCTGGGTAAGAGATTTCTTTCTTGTTGATTGTTGTTTCTTCTTTTCCCCAACACATTTAGTTGTTTCGGACATTCAGGGTTATATGAATTGGTGTTTATATATTTTGTCTCATGTTTGTAGGAAAAATAATGTGGCACAGTCTCTTTTAGTTGCAGATCTTCATGGTGCTATCTTTCGAGGTTTCTGAAAAAGTTTTTTTAGTATTTCTATCAATTTTCTTGATTATGTGAGATATAAGATGTAAATTAGCCTTTTATTCATTAAATTTCTTGAGATGGTTAAAATTTGTGGAGGATCTCACCAAAGTGGACTAGAAAGCAGGCTTCCCCATTTATTCTTCCCTTCTGGAGGGTGGGGGTGGGGGTGGGGGCAAGGGATGAGGTGGGGGTAGTGGTGTCTTGAACACGTCGTCATGGATTTTTGACATCAAACAATTTCTTTTGCTTTCACTTTATCCTCCTTGTGTTTGGCAATATTTTTTGTCATCTCGACACATAAGGTCTGTAGTATTACTTTTTCTTTTTCACTCCATCTTCACTTCCTTATTCCATAACGATGTATCCTTTAGCACTAAAATGCACTTGCTGATTTTCCCGTAATCTCTTTGGTTACACTAGCAATTCACTTCTTCCCTTTTATGAAAATTGAGTCTGGATCTATCTCGATTTACCAATCATCCTCCTCGAATACCCTGTGAACTACAATATTTATGTTTTAATCTTCAAGTTTCCACCATTTAATATGACCATGTAGAATTTCAGTCCCTTTATGTCCAAATGACGATGTCTAAATTGTGACATTTGCATGACCTGTTTCCTTCGCAAATTACACTGCATAGAATTTCTCCCAACTATGCTGCTATAGAAATGTTAAACTTTCAGCTTTCATATATTTTATAATCTTTTGTTGAATGATAAAGTTTTCTAATACAATCGCAATTAATGGAGATGATTAAATGAAACCCGGTATACTCTTAGATATATTAACTTCGTAGCATCTACTTGTACTAGCAGACAATAATTAAAATCACTTGATTTGTACTTAGGGGGATGAACTTAAGGATTGTTTGCTTCAGGTCAATATGTCCTGATGGCTTCAATTCTGGCATTAGATGACTGCTTCTTGACCCTTGACTATCTGTAATTGCTAATGTGACACAACTTACCATCATGGCTGATATTATGTAAACTTTTTTATATCAATTATTTTTGCAGTTGTTGAGTGCAAATTTAGTTCCTTTATCGGTGTGGTTGGCATTATGATTCGCGAAACAGCCGAGACATTTGGAATAATTACACGAGAAAATGATTTTCGAGGCAAGTATGCCTTTCTCTAATTCACAAGATGTCTTTTTGATTCCGTGTTATATAATGTCCTTTATCCTTTCAACCTATGAGTGTTTCTGCTGATGATATTGCTAACATCTAGTCTTTTGGAAAGATGTGTTAATTGTATCAATAGAGCATAGCTTCTTATTTGTCCACTACCTCACATAAAAATTTAGGCAAACAATGATGTCTCATCATGAGGTAATGACTTTTAGTTACATCTTATCTAGCTGCTTCGTCCTTGTGCCATGTCCTTCTATGTGAATGCTGAAATTGTTGGTAGATTTGCGACGGCGACATCATGTGTGCTCATTGCTGCAACAAAAATACACCTTTGATACCTTTATCCTGATTTAACGAATATAACTGTCCGTGTTGATGGAATCTATGAAAATATATGTTTTTTTTTTGTTTTATGTGTGCGTCAGAGAGAAGGGCCTGGATAGCAGTTATTTAGTATTGCACTTGCTATTAGTTAAACACAGAAGAACTGTTGATTTCCCAACCGCCTAGAAGAGCCAACAGTTGACAGATGTTTTTGGTTGCGATTAGGATTCCTTGTACATTGGGTGCTTTGTTTTCTTTCTAGGGGAGGGGGGGGGGTGCGATATCTGTGGACGCTCTCCTTTTTCTCTTTATTCTTAATCTCACAGCCGGAGAATATCTCGTAAGGTTATCAAAGGGTGGTTTTATTTGATCCATAGTTTTTGCAAGCCTTTCCCTGCACTGTTACCTATACTGTCCTTATTTTACAAGGAACAGGAAGTTGCAGTGAATCATTTTCAACACTGTCAGAATGGTTTATCATCT
Organism: Amaranthus tricolor; assembly: GCF_026212465.1. Taxonomy (NCBI): domain Eukaryota; kingdom Viridiplantae; phylum Streptophyta; class Magnoliopsida; order Caryophyllales; family Amaranthaceae; genus Amaranthus; species Amaranthus tricolor. Next base: position 20,837,643 of record NC_080062.1, on the reverse strand, counting down.
CTGAACTCTGAATGTTGAATAACATGCTTCCTAAACTTGCAGCTTTAGACATCTACCTCTAACCCACAAGAAGCTATCTAGTTTGATAAATGGACAACCTTTTGCGACAAGTTACTCTAAGATATTCATAAATTAACAAGTGCTTAGCAGACTTTACTTCAGCAGCAGTCATAAGTGATCCTTGTGTACCATATGACCAACTGGAAAGCCCCATCAGAGGCAGAGAAAAAGCCAACTACATATCCCTGTTTCACAACTAATCCTTCTTGAACTATTTGAAGTTCTACATTACTGTCTACACATTCAACTTCATAAATCCTCTATATGCTCTCTCTAAGAATTGTCAAATTTTTGATTGTGAAGAAGAGGAAGTTGCCTTTCTAAAATGGAAGAATAAGTTGTACGGTGTCAAAGTAATTAATTCAATTACATTTGGGCTAGGTAAGGCTTACTGTCACGTGAGAAATATTATTTACATACCTAGTTCCTGCAGTGATTAATGTTTTGCGAAATCCGGGAGATACAGATTCAAACTTTAGGTGATGTCATTTGTTAATGATAACACAACATTTCATTACTCCAACATCATAAAGTGGCTCCCATCTAGGGTGGGGCTTTGAGTGTTGAATGTACGCAACCTTACCCTTGTTATATGTTTTTGAAGCCTTTTTAAAATTTTTTTTCCTTATTCATGCAGCCAAATCCATTATTTTAGGATTAAGGCTTTAGCATTGTTAATGTTTTCGAGATGTGTTCTTTGATGCTGCAGAATTTAGATGATAGTTGTAGATCTGTATTTGTAGTTCTGCTTGAATGATGATGTAGTAAGTTTTTTAGTCAAATTTGATTTGTTGCTCTATAAAAGGGGGCTATAGCATAGCTATAGTAGCTATATCCTTAGGTATTCTGTTGTGTTTCAAGAGTTCCAAAACAAATTAAAGAGGAGGTAAAGAATAAAATGTTGGGACCAGGCTATCAGAAACTGTAGATTCATACAAGGTGGATTATTGTTGTGTTGCCTGGCTGTGGTATTTACTTGAGTAACTGCAACATCCTTTCATTTGATAAATTTACCCCTGCCACAAACCAGTAAACCATCACCAGCTGCCAAGAAAGAATACACAGAGAGAGGTAGAGACAGTAGTCATAGAAATAAGGGAGAGGAGATATATGGTGAGATTCGCTGAGGGCTGAGGCCAATTGCACAACACTACTAAATGTGGTTTGAGTTGTGTTTTAACTTTCTGAAGATACAAAGTGGAAATCTAATAACCAAACGTCCCCCAAATAACAAATCATTTAGAAAACAAAATATTGAACGCTGAGACCTCAGCATTATTTGAAATAATATTTCCCCTAGTAATTTGTATTGTAAGTATAAATCAGTAGCATTTTAAAATGTTTGCAAGAGCTTTTTGCATATAATTCATTCCTAGTCTTAGTCTTGTTTTTTGATGAAAGCTTGAGATACAAAATCTGTAGAAATTATCTCAATTCGTCTGTCATACCTTAGTCCCTAGCTTGGTCTTCCAACCCTTTTTTTGGGACCATTTGATCTTTGATTTGGGTTCCATGATTACTTGTTTTGTGCCTCAATCTTTCTTCTGGACCTATTCTCTTTGTATGTGATTATTGAATCATAATGTTTTCCAAAATTATTTTGTTGGATTAGAATTGGTAATGCCTTTTGGTTTCATGTTTATGAATTGTGTACGTTTGCGATTATTTCTATAACCTTTTACACCACACCTATTTCTTGCATAAGGGAACTCTGATGGTCAGCTGTAGCTCAGCAACCTATTCTAAAATTCAATATTCTTGATATGTCATTGGCACTGGTTTGCCTGGAATCACAAAGTGGAAAGTTCCACTTGATCACTAATTGACAATTTTTTGAACGGGCCATCTAGGAAGCTGAGAGTTTGATTTAGGATATTGAATTTGATGTCACATAAGCTTCTGTGATGAATTTGGTGGTGAAGTTGGCACTTCCATGGCTACTGTAGAAAGTTCCACTTGATCACTAATTAACAATTTTTTTTGTAAACTGCTGTGCAAAATTGCTTTGTCCTAAAACTAGAAGGCATAATCTTCTAGCTTATAATCAAAACATGGTATCAGATCTATGAGAGACTTTTGACATGAATTTTTCTTTATTTCTACATTTTACCTTCTTGTAGATGAAGATTTGACTGTTACTGTTGCAATGGGTAGAGTGAATTTTTCTTTATCTCTTGCAAAAACATGTAAATATCGGATATGTTTCTGATGCTGTTGCAATGGGTAGCATAAAATTTTGGTTGATCCCGCTTTGTGTGTAATAAACTTTAATCATTTCGATCATCATAGGTCACTTGGCATATAATGATAAATCAAGCAATATAGTGCTTGATTAGTTGTTTTTACTGTTTACAGTTGTTCCTAAAAGGAATTCCATCTTCGTTTTCCAAGCTGATAACTTGAGAATTACACTACATGGTGATAAATACACTTCCAGGAAGCTCGATACATCATAATCTTCTGTTGTTCATGAGGTACTTTTTTTTTGCTGTACTACCTTCCTTTTTCCTGCTACGCATTGCTCGATATGTTTGGCACTCGTTACTACTGTAACAATGTTAACGATAAAATTATTATGTCTAATGAAAATGCGACTTCAAACTCAGGTAAGTGTACTGAAGCATATTGCAGCACATTGACGGACTGAATGTGTTTATTTTGGGTACTGCTCTTATACGGAAAAAGCTTAAAGGAATGATTAAATTCGAGGTACTGGGTACTGATGGGATCACAATTTGATTTCTGGAACCGAATAAGTTCTGAAAAATCAGAGAAAAGTCCGTAGAGTGCATCAAATGCTCTCTTCCTTTGCATTCTTGAAGCTTTTTATCCTTGAAATTACCGAGCTATTGGGATTTATGAGGTTCAATTCTTACTCCCTCCAATTTAGAGGATTCTCCCATTTGATTTTTTGATACCATTCACCGATCATTTTAATTCGTATTTTATTTTTAATCTAAATGTCAAAATATAGTTAAGTGGGATCTTGTTTGATGCGTTTCAATGTAAATTTATTAATATTAATTTCTTAATAATTTTTATTTATGCTCAAATATAGAGATTTAAAATTAAATTAGTTCATTGTATAGCGTGTAAAAATCAAATAGGACAATTAGTGTGAATTGGAGGGAGTATTTATACTTATGGTGGGAAATGGGAGCTCGATCTGGCGATTTCTTTGTTAGCTTTTTATAGCTGTGGAGGACATAGTAATGATTCAGCGGCACAAGTACAAGTAAAAGCGTGTTTTAAAATAAAAGGTTATAACGTACATTTCTTTGTTGAATTAGTAATAACGTACAAAGAACATATGTTTTGTATTTGTGTTGAGGCTTGGAAGGAGAACATGATCCGAGAGAGATCACAAATTTGCAGCAAATTGTGTTCAATGTTATGTCGTTTTCCCCTTATAAAATCTGGATAGTGTACTTCCAAGATATGTTGGTTATTCTTGCTATTTTGTTTAGAATATGCTACTTATACACCTTTGTAAGGTGCTATACGTACATATTACAAGAAAGGGGTCATTATGAAAATTTGAGCAAATTAAGTTCAGTCACTAAGTGATGGTCCAAGACTTATTGGGATAGAAGTGTGCCTAAAATAGATCATATAAAAGTAAAATTAATTAAAAGGGGAAATGTCGTAGGGTCGACTAACTGTTGACTTGAGGTCTCTTAGAAACTTAATATAGATTAAAGACATTATGTAACTTTTTCTTTTGCGATATTCCTCCACAAAGGCACTTGAATTTGATGTTGGAAATTCACAAAAAGACATAACCAATCGCAAGTGGTTACATTTACACTTAATGAATGTGTTAAGGAAGATAATAAAATCAAAATTGTAAAGAGTTTATAAAGTTTACAAGTTTAAGTACAAGAGAAATACAAGAAGAATATCTTGATTTCAGAAAATGAATTACATTCTCGGTTTTTTCATGCATTCCTCTATTTATAGAAGTGGATTTATAAGTTATACATCCTGTAACTCCTTTTAACAAATAATTAATCAACTATATTATAAAGAAAACTTCCATTGACATAACAACACAAGGTTCTATGAAACAAAGCTTTGTTTCAACGAAATAAATGTTGTGAGGTAGAAAGTCGTCGCACCTCGCGACAGTTATATATTGTCGCCCCTCGTGACCAATTTCTGTCTTAGTTACTTCAATTTGTGTTTTTGTGTTCTAAAACACTTTGGATAATTTAGAGGTAACTTTTTATATGTCCCACTATAAATTATAATTATAGTACATAGGATATGTCCTAATTGACTCTAAATTTCCAAAAAAACTAATCAATTACTATATCATAAAGAAAATTTCCATTGACATAACAACACAAAGCTCCAGGAACAAAGCTTTGTTTCAATGAAACAAATGTCCTGAGGCAGAAAGTCGTCGCACCTTGTGACCAGTTTCAATCTCAGTTACTTTAATTTGTGTTTTTTTGTGTTTTGAAACACCTTGGACTATTTAGAAGTAATTCTTTATATGTCCCACTATAATTACAGTACATAGGATATGTCCTAGTTGACTTTAAATGTCACAATGCTTACAAGGTTGTCTTTCAGCCCAAAAAAAGTAAAAAAAATGAATGTACTCGTTTTAAATATAAAATCTTGGAAAGTAGACTTTTGTTAAATGACATTCTTTGTTTTCGTTAGGGGCAAGTGACTGATTTAAGATGATCATATTCATATTAGTGTAAGAATTACAAGAGCCTATAACCAGAATAACATAAAATCTTATAGCCACCACTTCAATCTGCTGGGAATCTAAATCTAAACTTGTAAAATAAGAGAAAACACAAACAAAAGCAAGACATTAAACAAACAACATTGCTCGATGGGATGGGAAACAAACGCGCTAACAATCTGATCTGATGTCTAATTCAATCGAACGAAGCTTAGTGTATCGTCATTGATCCAGTTATACCTTTCCATAAAGGGATTTACGAGGGTTTTGATGGGGTAGTTATGTATGCAGTCTTCCCAAACGTTCGTATCCTTGAGATCCCTCATAACCTCCCATAAACAATTGTTGCACTTGAAACCAGCTCCGAAGCTGATCATGAGAATCTTATCGCCTTTCTTGAGTCTCTTTTTAGCCTCCATGTAACCGAGAACATACCAGAAGCCAGCAGCGGAGGTATTTCCCCATCGATGAAGGGCCATCCTAGCGGGTTCGAGATCATAATCAGTAAGCTGCAAACCTTTTCCAGTACCATCAATAACCGCTCTTCCTCCTGGGTGTATGCAGAAGTGTTGAATACCGGATTTAAAATTCAATCCTTTTCCGACCTTTTCAAGATCACTGGGTGTCCAAGTAGTAGATACAAGTAGATAACGGAAGAGCTCTCGAAGGGGCAAGATATTAGGCACTAATACCTTAAGATTTTGAGTAAAGGCTTGAGCAGCTGCCTTTGGAAGGTGCCTTGTGAGACAAAATCCCGGGTAGCCCTCATCGTCTTCTTTCTGATAACAACACTTGTATGCCTGATCATCAGACCCAAGATGAGTTCTCAATATATAATTGAGCTTGATAATAGCTCTATGCTTCAATTTTTTGTTGTTTGAGAAGAGCATTGAGCAACCTCCTGTGCGGAACAGACAGTTGGACAGCATGAATGATCGGTCTCTACCCATATACCAGTTTGTTCCCATGGATTCAGTACTTACTATAATCGCGTTCATATTTTTGTACACTTTGAACATCTGCTGGACAATATCAATGGCAATCAGGCTTGCACTACACCCCATCCCCACAACGTTATATGTCTTAATGTCTGCTCTCATCTTGTAACGATTCACCACCCTAGCTGTGAGCGAGGGTACTGTAGAAAGCAACGATACGTTCACAACAAGGATATCAATCTCTGATGGAGACATACCCGACTTTTCAAATAACTTATCCAGTGTTGCAAATATGATTTCGTCCATCTCTTCTAAGGCATCTTTAAGAGTAGGACTTGCTTCTCTTCCTTCAACCACATTTTTTGGACTGTAAGTTGACTCTCCAATCCCCGAACTCACTATCGTTTTTAACAGGTACCTAAACTCTTCTAACCGCAGTCTCTTATTACGGAATACAATGCTCGCACATCTTTCCGTGCTTAGTTTCCTGTCTTCTGGAGGCTTGAAGCACTCATAATGAAGCATGTAGCAGCATTCATCCCTCTTTCGAACTGCCCGTTTGCACACAAGGTAAACGATGTACGCAAACGGAAACAGGTACAGAGCTGTGACAAGTTCCATCTGAAGAATAAAGAGATTGAGTATAAAATATTTAATGGGTGTTTTCTGATATATTGTGTTGTAGCTTGTAAGGATAGTATGTGCCTTTTAAAGCCTCCTTATAAGAATTTATAAGTATTATTATTATAATTATTATTATCTGTTTTTGGGTGAACTTTTTCTTCCCTATCTCTTTCAGTCTCTGTGTCTGTCTCTCAATCACTAAGAGACATGGGCAGAAAGTTGGCTCATTAAAGCATGATGAAAGTATTCATATCTAATTCCAACACCCACAATATAATGACCCTTGTTTTAATTTTTCAATCCCAGGCTGTTACATTTTTTACCTCATTTTTAAGCTGTAAAAATAGGCTTTAATATTGGACTCTCAAAAACTCTTGGCTTTGAGATCCATTTCTAGAAGCATATTGTTGGTAAATACTGTGGGCCACTTTGTATTAACTATAACCTTGAAATCGAAATAATCCTCCACCGATATATTTTTCACAAATTGTTGTATGAGACGGTTTTACTGAGAGACGCGTCTCATACATAGGTTAAATAGCCCATCTCGTACGTATTATGAGAATATAAGCTTCTTATTTGAGATTATTTCACTGAGAAACGATTTCTCACAAGATTAGCTCTATATTTTTTTTTCTCTCTTGGATACGTTAGTTATCTATGGAGCCAAAGATTTGTATTTTGTTGGTTTTTAAATATACAGGACTATAGTAAAATGACTCGTCAAATGACCCTAAGTGGGAGCTATTTCTTTTTTACGTGAAGTTACATTGGCTATAAGTGTAAACATAAGGGTGAAATTGCGTATATCCAATCCCTTTAAACCCTCCAAGTCACTTAATGGTATTGGGATAATAAAATATTCTCTTTGAATGTGTTAAACATCATAGGATACGATTCAAATAGACCCGATAACTCGATATGCATCCGACATTGACAAAGAACCTGACTTTGACCTGGCTTCAAAACGAATTCTAAACTATGGAAAACCAATGTGAACAAAAGACTCGACTTTGAACCGACACAAAATAATTGACCCCAAAATCGACCTGATAACCCGAATAAACACTCTAGTTCAAAGATTTCTCATTTCTCTAATCTATTGTAGTTAAAAGCTACAGGAAATGAATTATCCATCATTGTTACAACTGAGGTAATCATGAAATTTTGATTTTGGTCTGGCTCTGGCTACGGGAAACGAAAAATAACATTTAAGATGCTGAATATGTGCACCTTTTTGTGAGTTAGGCACCAATAAAATAAATTTCATAGTTTTCATGATCTTGTTTTTCCTCAAATGAATAGGCCACTTCCCACTTGTGATGGATTTTGTTTCAGACAAAGGAATTAATTTACTTCAATTCTTAAATCAGAACTGTCACTGACTCACTGTGTACAATATGTCCCTTGTACTCTGCTCAATTCCCTTCGAATTCTGGAACCCTTGTAAAATGCTCATTCAAATGTATATATTTCTTGTTATTAAATTTATGCAATGAAAATCGACTATATGGCTTAATCCAAGGGAGCATGAGCATCTGTTAGAGAACTACCCGCTTGTGATCCTACATCGCACATCGGAAAATGAATAAGAGTTAACAAACATATAATTTAGTTGGCTACTACACGTACCAATTTATTTTAGGATGAAAACTCATCAGACTTATATTTTTTTGTAGTACGGGTAATTTAACATCATTAACTAACCTTTTTAGGTATGGTTAGTAACCTTGGACATTGCATATAATATTTTTTACTCATTTTCCAATTATCATTTTTAAGTGGTTGTATTTTGTGTTAGATTTTATTTTCCTCTTTTGAAAATTGCTTGCACTTTTGAGGATGTGTTGTCCCTCTCTCCTACCTAACACAGCCTTAGGCCCTTAACACCATTAGAAGGATAAACATTCTTGTTAATGAGGTACACACTACACTAGGTAGTTGTATGTCTTTGTTCATAGGGGATTAGGCTAAGACTAATTTGATACTTCATGTATTTGAAAGGGAAATACATAGAAAGGAAAGGAAAAGGAAAGGAAAGGAAAAGTAGTTTTTAGCGTTAAAGTGATAACAAAAGGAAAGGAAAAGATTTAGAGGGGAGGGATTTGGAGGGAAAACATGGAAAAATTTTGTAAAAAATTTTAATCCCTTATAAAGTAGAAAAATTTTGACGAGAAAGACTCATTTTTTTTCATTTTTTCTTCCCTTTTCTTCTAATAAACAAGGTGCATTCTCACTCCTTAACCCTCCCCGTCCTTCCCTTTCGTCCCTTTTGCTTCCCTTCCTCTCTTTTATCTTCTAATGTGCCCTCCAAACATAGTGTAAAGATGGTATATTTGGAATAGGTTTTGTCATAGTGCAAAAATAAGACCGCATCATCGTATCACAACCGTATATAAAGGTTTTTGACTTTATCATAACCGAAATATACGCTGCAGTGACCGCAAAATCATTTGTATTTGTTTCGTGAGTGTTACCACAGCCATCAGGAATCAGAAAGAGTGAGTTACCGAACTGTAGAGCGAGGATTGTAGGACGGTAAAAAGAGAACTGAGAAGAGGTGCACAATATTTTATTTACGTTACACTTCACACGTGTTTGTTCTATAAGTATTGTTACCGTTTTTCCAGATCATGATCTCATAATATTTGTATGCATCTCAACTTTGAACTTTCATAGAAGGAAACTGTTGGATGGTGAAGAGTGATAAATCAAATTGTTGATTGCCAACCTCCATTAGTACCATGACGCAATGAGCTATTTATTATGAACCATATGTTTATTGTATGTTTTGTGGGTTGTGTTGTATTTTTTCTGACCATATGTTTTTTTGTTCATGTAGAAGAGTTTGATTGAGGTTCTATACTTGATTAAGTTAGTATAAGCAACTGCTACCTGCTACATTAAATTTGAACATTAAATGATGATGAAGGATAATAGAAATGTGAGAATGAATGTACAACACATTATGTCCCTTCCATATCTAACTCCAAACCATTATTTATGTTTAGAGA
>NC_080062.1:20743495-20818495 GCF_026212465.1 Amaranthus tricolor | reverse complement strand
GTCTTGTTTGCTATACTCAGTTTTCTAATTCTGTGAGGTTAAGGGTCTCTTATGGTGGTTAGGGATGGCAATGGGTACTGGACCCGACCCGGATATGTGGATCCGTATCCATTTTCACGGATCTGGGTCCTAAAACTATAGACCCGTCGGATCCGGGTCGGATCGGGATCCTTTTAAATTTCACGGGTCCGGATCCAGATTTGAGAAAAATACTCAGACCCGGACCCGCGGATTTGGAGGACCCGTTTTATTTTTTTTTAATTTTTTTATATCAGCCTAACCCTTGCTGCCTAACCCTGATTTGAATTTGAATACCCTCTCGGCCTCTCCCACTCCCAGTTGCCCAGTCTCCCTCCCAATTCCCAAACTCCCATCTCCCAGACTCTCACTCTCGGTCTCTCGCTCTCGTCTCGCAGTTTGAGACTCTGAGTCTCTGAGACTCCCTCCCTCGCTCCCAGACTCCCTCCCTCTGCCTCGAGTCCTCAATAGTCGACTCCTCCCAGTAACCCAGTAGCCCAGCGCCATTCATCCATCACCTTCAAAACTCGACAATCGACAGGCGGCTAGAGGTAATGAACCCTAATTTTTGTTTTCCTACACTACTTTTGATTTATGTTGAGTAGTAGATATATGTCTAATGTTGAGTTTAGTGGTTGATTTATGTTGATTTATTTGAGTTTAGTGGTTGATTTATGTTGATTTTAGTGGTAATTTTTGATTTATGTTGAGTAATTTTTTATTTATTTGAGTTTAGTGGTTGATTTATGTTGATTTATTTGAGTTTAGTGGTTGATTTATGTTGATTTATTTGAGTTTAGTGGTTGATTTATGTTGAGTTTAGTGTTAATTTTTGATTTATGTTGAGTTCAATGGTAATTGATGACTAGTAAATTTATCACAGTGTATTGTTGAGTAAATGGATAATCAAAATGATGGACTTGATGGTGCTTCTAGTCAACCTATTAAGCATCATATTCATGAATCATATGGGGAATTGGAGGGTAATGTTGATGTTGAGAATGAATTTACTGAACAAAGTAGTGCTAAAAGTAAGAAATTAACTTCAGAAGCATGGATTTATTTTGACCTTGTACATGTGAATGGTGTACAAATGGCAAAATGTAAGACTTATAAGAAAACACTTTCGTACAAAGGGAGTAGTGGAACTTCACATCTTCTTAAACATGCTAAAAAAACATGTTCAAGTAGACATTTAAACCTTGCATCTAATCAATCACAATTAAAAGTGAAAAGAGAAATCGATGGATCTACTTACTTAGCAGTTAATGAAAAGCCAAAGAAAGTGGTTTTTGATCAAGAAGTATCAAGGAAAGAATTGATGAAAATGGTGGTAATGCATGAGTGTCCTTTATCAATGGTTGACCACATTGGTTTTAGAAACTTTGTGAGGAGTTTAAATGACAACTTTAATATGATTTCGAGAAACACATTGAAAATTGATGTGATAAAAACATACAACACCGAGAGGAGCTCTCTTAAAGTCTTGCTGGATATTGATATGGTATTTATTTTGCGTTATAAATTTATAATCTTATATTGTAATTTTTAAATTTTTAAAAATTGCATCCATTAATTAATTTTTTTTGGTTTGTAGGATATTGACGATGTTAGTGTTGAAGAATTTTGACAAATTGGGAACATTGGATGATTAAGATTTAAGAACATGAATGATTGACGAAGTTATTTTGAATGTGTTTGTTGGATATTTTGAAGACAATTTTAAGTTGTATAATGTTTTTTTATGGTGATTCATTGTGAAATTATATATATTATTAACATTAGTCTATAAATATCGCTTTATTGCAATCTAAACATATTTAAAAAAAAAATTAAAACTGGACCCGTTTTGGACCAGGATCCGGTACTGGATCCGTAGTATACGCGAATCTGGATCTGGGTCCTTCAAAACTGGACCCACGGATCCGGGTCCGGATCTGGATCCTTTTCTTAAAACCGGATCCGGATCCGGGTCCACCTAGACCCGGTCCAGATCCGACCCGTTGCCATCCCTAATGGTGGTGAATTTGTTAATGAACATAATGAAGTTAACTATATTAATGGCTATGTGTATGATGGTATTGAAATTGGAATTGCTAATTTTCGTGTGAAAAAATGCTATGCAGAGGTGAGAAAGATATTAAATTTGAGGTCCCCCTTTGAGATTTGGTTCAAGGAAAAAGGCATGAAAATAGATAAAGGTAGAAAAAAAATTGAAGACAATGATGATGTGTTTGAGGCTTTTAAAAGCACTGATGAAGATGGCTTTGTAGACTTATATGTAGTGGGAGGGAATCCTGGGAAGGGGACCACATCACATATAACAAATGTGGTGGAGCCTTGAGTAGGTAAAAGTAGAAAGTCATTGACCTCACTTTCAATAGATTCTTCTAGGATACCACAAAATATAGATCCAGATGTTGAGGTACTTAACATACTTAACATTAAACCTATTGCTGTGGACTATTCACAATCACCACTTCACAAACCTGGTTCTCAAAGACCAAAACCAAGCTCCAAAAAACCACCAAAAACACCTGTTCAAAGATAGAAACTTCATGTGAAGAGGAAGTCATTCAAAACAGCCACAAATGCTCCCGCACAACCACCTAGGAAAAGACCCACGCTTCCTCCTCCAACTCCACCTCCACCTCCCCCTCTACCTCTAAAGAAGGTCACCCTAGGAAAAAAACATTCAGCTAGGAGAGGACTTTCTTCAAGGAAGAAGGTACTACCTTCTCAACCCCAACCACAACCTGCACCTTCTCATACATCACAGATTGAAGCTGTTCCACCACCTTCATCTCAAACACGACCTCCATCCTCACCACCTCCACCTCCACCGCAAGCTAAAGCGGAACCTGCACAACTAGATCCACCTGTTCAAGAAACACAACTAGATCCACCTGTTCAAGAAACATGATTAGATCCACCTGTTCAAGAAACATAACTAGATCTACCTGTTAGTAAGAGGACAACCTAAAAAACAAGGGAAAAAGTAAGGTTAAACCTAAGAGGGCTAAGCGTAGTGCTAAGAGAGCATTGTTCATTAATGAGGGTGAATTAGCCTATGAAGAGCAACCCCAATCAGATGGAGCTTGATGATGATGATTTTGAGGGTGATGTTGGTGATGACTTGTTTACTGAGGATGTAGGAAAGACTGTACTTGAGGAGTTAAACAGGACAATTGGTGGAAGAGATGCTACAACTGAAGAGGGAAATATAATAAAGGCTGCTGAAGCTAATGATGAATATGATGAGGAAGATCTACAGTCAGAGAAGTTAGAAGAAGGATCAGATGAGTATCCTGTGTTCAATCCTAATATTGATTTTGCAAGAAAAATTACTTTGAAAGCTGGTTTAATTTTTTCTAATGTGAGAATTTTAAGACTTGCTATACAACAACGTGCCATTGAAAACAAATATGATTTCTACTCCTTGCACAACTACACAAAGAGGTTTGATGCTTTTTGTGTAGATCGGTGTGACAAGTGTGCATGGAATAGGGTGAGAGGGAAAAGAGTTAAGTCTACTTGTGACAAGTTGAATTGCACTTTTCATTTATATTCTAGTAAGTTAAGGGGAGAGGAAAGTATGCATATCAAGACTTCTAGGCTAGAGCATCAGTGTTGGAATAAGCATCAAACAAAGAAGCTTACTTCCAAGTTTTCAGCTGAGAGATATTTTGAGGTTTGGAGGGGGTATCCTGAGGTGGACTTGGTTAAGGGCTTACAACACAAAATCAAGGAAGACTTTGGAATAGTTGTGGGGTATCAAAAATGTTGTTATACTAGGGCAAGAGCAAAAGTTATGTTGTACGGAGATGGTGTTGATCAATACAAAAGAGTTTATGACTATGCAAATGCAGTGAGGAAGCATAATCCTGGGAGTTCAGCACTTGAAGGTTTTACCAGGGATAGAAAGGCCAATATTTCAGAGCATGTTTATATGTCTTAAACCTGTGTTGGATGGGTTTGTAGCTGGATGTAGGCCAATAATAGGGATGGATGGGTGTCATTTGACAGGAGCATATCATGGTGTATGTTTGACAACAATAGGTAAAGATGGCAACAACAACATTTACCAATTGGCATGGACAGTTGTGGAGATGGAGGATTTTCAAACCTGGTCATAGTTCTTGACCAATCTTAAGGAATGCCTGGGCACAGATGATGGAAAGGGCTACACATTCATGTCTGATAGGCAGAAGGTATTTCAAGTTAACATTTTGGTTTGTATTTTGTACATTAATTTGAAGGTAACATTATGGTTTGTATTTTTTAGGGACTTATAAGAGCCCTTGATAAGATTGTACCTGAGGCACATACAAGGTACTATTGGAGACATCTTTGGGAAAATTTCAAACAGAAATGGTCAGGTGAAGCATAAAAGTTTGTGTTATGGGCTACTGCCAAAGCAACCACTGAGGTAGAATGTCTATTACATTTATTTTGTATTTAGCTACTTACCTTTGGTATTTATTTGTTAATGTCTTAGCTTGCAGACAAAGTTTAAAGAGAAGATGAATGAACTAAAAGAACTTAATGTAGAGGCTTATGAGTACATGGCTTCAATACCATCAAATGCATGGAGTAGGCATGCATTTGACACTGTTTGTAAGTCAAACATGTTATTGAACAATATGTGTTGAAACCATGTAGAGACAAAGTTGTGTTGACACATATGGAATGGATTAGGAGATGTATCATGCAAAGACACCATAAGAAAAGGGAAGGGTTAAATTCAATAGAGGGTGGTATTTTGCCTTATGTTAAGAAACAATTTGAATGGTTTGCTGAGACATACAAAAGTTGTATTGTTAGAGTAGCTAGTAGCACATTGTTTGAGGTTGATTTTAAGGAACAAACTTGTTTAGTTGATTTGGATGAGAGGCCTTGTAGCTGTTTTAGATGGCATCTAACAAGTAATCCATGCCATCATGCATATGCAACAATAATGAACAGTAGGTGAAATTATGAGGAGTTCACACATGAGTACTATAGCAGAGCCAGTTATGCTAAGGCGTATGCTCCAATAATCAAACCTATGCCTGGTGCTTCTGATTGGGGAAAGACCCTTCACTAGGGATGGCAATGGGTCGGACTCGGCTCGGACTATCCATCCTCCGACTTTGCTCCGGATAAATCTCGGACTATTTTTTTCAGTTCACCTCCACTCGGAGTTGGATTATGCATACTCCAACATTGCTCCGACTCGGACTCTCGGACCTCCGGCGGAGTTCGGATTATTATCAAGATTTATTCTTATCGATACTACATTAATGATTTTACAGCACGAAAAAATTGATATAGATTAGTCTTTAATTACAACCTAACAAAGAAAATATGTCTTTCAAAAACAACTTAATAAGAAAAATTAGTCTTACAATTACAATAAACAAAATAGTCCTTAGTTCCCTAAAATTACATTAACAAACATAAAAATTACATAAATGATGAAGTCTTCAATTCTTCATGCTCAACATTACAACATCACTAAATCCATCCTTAGTTCTCTAACATAAGTTTATAAAAGTAATATCAGCATAAATGATGTAGTAAGCAAAAACTTAATTTTAAATAAATCAAAACTAAACATACCCATTATCATTGTTCTTCTATAGCTTCTACATCCTCGTCTTCAAAAATTGGTACATATTGAAGTGGTTTTGCTTTAGCGTCTACAAATTAGAAATAACAAGATTAATAAATGATATAATTATATGATTTCTCAATTGTACGTACTAATGAAAAAAAATTAAATACCTTTGAATTCCATACGCCTCCAACTTTGAAGGCACATCAAAGCTTCGACAGTCTCAGGAAAGAAGCCTACTACGATGAGGTCCAATAACTCTACCACTAGTGCTGAAAGCACTCTCAGAAGCAACAGTTGAAATATGCACTGCAAGTATGTCTCTAGCAATCTTAGAAAGTGTAGGAAACTTACTTGATTTCGGATTCCACCGTGCCAGCAAGTTGAATTTGTTTTCATCCACCACGAGTCTTTCCTCCTCTAAATATATATCTAATTCACATTTGCGTGGCTTTTTATTTGGTTGGCTATAAACATGCTTTTCCCATAAGCCCTCAACATCACTTGAATCATCAATTATCCTCTTATTATTATTGTTTGAATTTGATGAGGGTGAAAAACGAGAAAATTTTCATTAGCCACCGTTTCATATTCATTAACCAAATCCTTCAAAATCCTTCCAATCCTTTCACATTCTAATAAAGCAGTATCTTCACAAAGAAGTTCAAAATAAAACGACACACATTCAAATTTTCTTCTTGGATCCAATATTGAAGCCACAGACAACATGCCGTTAACCACTTCCCAATACTTATCAAACTTTAAAATCATTGCTTTAGCCATGGACTCAATTACTGTATTTCCACAACACAACCATCTTCTTAAATTGAGCCTTATTTCACATAGATTTTGAAAGTAAAGATGCAGTAGGATACTTTTTACCAGAAAAAGCCTCAGTTGTCCTACTAAACAACGTCAATTTATCACAAATGTCACTTGCCATTTTCCACTCTTCTTTACTCGGTAACCTAAACTTTTCTTTTCCACTTTTTCCAACCATGGATTCCAACCTAGTAAATGCATCTTTATATAAAAGAGCAACTTGCAACATATCAGAACATGAATTCCATCTAGTCTTACAATCTAGTTGTAGTTTTTTAGTAATAGTAATTCTACAATAGTTACAAACATCTTCAAACTTCTCATTTCTATTTGGCGATGAAGTGCAAAAGGCAACTACACTTCGGACTTTTTCAATTGCACCAATAATTATTTCTAAACCATCTTGAACAACCAAATTCAAAATATGTGCACAACATATCATATGCAAAAAAGAGCCATATAACATAAGCTTAGAAGGTTGAAGTTTCTCAAGCAAAAGATCTACTACAGCATCATTTGTTGTGCAATTACCAAGAGTAATGGTGGAAATCTTTTCATCCAAATTAAAATTTTTCAAGCATTCAACCAAGGTCTTGCTTATTGTGTACTTGTTGTGTGGGCATGGTAAATAAAGAAAACTAAATAACATCATATAAAATCAAATAAGTTTGCAGACCTAATAATATAACATATTATTTGATTAAAGTAAAGGAAAGATACCTGATAAGTTGATTCTGCAAAATTCAATCATCGTCAATATAGTGTGTAGTCACAGCCATGTACCCTTTTCTTTGATTAGTGCAAGTCCACAAGTCACTTGTGAAAGCAATCTTAGATTTGTTCCTCGCTAAAACTTTTTCTAACCGATGCTTTTCTTCATTGTATTCCGTAAATATATCAGCTTTTACTGTGTTTCTTGAGATCACTTTAAATTCAGGATTCAAACTATTAGAGTATGTCTTAAATCCAATATGACCAACCATAGCAAGAGGATACTCATGATTCACAATCATGCTAACTAACGCATTTCTAGAATATTGTTGATTAAACTTGTATTTGCTACCAATTCCTAATGTATTAGGAAAATCCTTCATAGTTGGTTTCTAAAGTTGTTGTTTCACATCTACATAGTTTTTCACTTTCAAACATCTTTTCAAATGATCCTTTAGATGTGTGGTTCCATTTTTACCACCACCAGTAAACAACTTCTTACAACCACTACATTTTGCTTTTATTTCTTTACCAACTTGTACCTGAGTAAAATGTTTCCATATAGCAGAAGTAAGTTTCCTACCATTAGCATCAATATTACAACCCTCTCCACATTCAACATCTTCATTATTTCCGAAATTAGTTATTGGAGTAACAGGAGTTTTCGGACTAGGTATTTCATTCTCAAAGTCCATCCCTGTTTAAATAAAAAAAATTATATACTAATTCAAAAAACAATTATTGGAGTAATTGAGTCCATGGCTAAAGCAATAGTTAATGGAACCATACTTACTCTCAATTCTAACGAGCATATGGTAATGAACTACCATCTATGAATTTTTGTTTTACAGAATTTCAGGACAAATAATAGGCAAGACATACTTACTCTCAATTATATTATCCAACATCAAAATGTGCTCATTTCAAAGAAAACAAATACAAATTACCCAGAAAAAATATGAACAAAAGTGAAATTACCTGATAAGATTGGAGTTCAGAAGCGTTCGTCAATGGTAGGCACGACGAAGGGACGAAGGCACGAAGCGTTCGTCAATGGCAGATACGATAAAGCTTTCGTCAAAGGTAGATACGATTGGAATTTGGAAGGGAAGAAGCTACATGGCTACTGGGCTGTGCCTTGCTCCTGCGGGCTGCGGGAAAATTAGATCAGAAATGTGAAGTATTAGGTCTATTTTTTAGTTATTTACTCTTATGAGAAAAATAATGAAGGGCTAAGATTGAAACCATTTTGAAATCAATGGTTAAAATCCAAAATTCATGTGGCATTGATAGTTGTATGTAATTGGTTATTGAAAGTTTTTAAAGATTGATGAGGTGGACATTATCAAAACCATTCATTCATCCACATTACACATCATCAATGGCTTAAATTTAATTAATGATAAATACTATTTTAATGAATATTTTCTTAAAAAAACTAATTAGCAATAAAATTGAATAAGAATTATTTAGAATTATGAGGTTATTAAATAACTTATATATAAACATAATTAAATAAAATTTTAATTCGTTATTAGTGGTTTGATTTCGTTTAATTCATAATAATTGACAACTTACAAGTTACAATTAAATCTTTAATATACTATCGATTAAGTATCTATGTAAGACTATATGTCTATGATAGTCTAATAGATTGTTTTGGTTAGTTTTGTTCATTCTTTTTGATCAAACTTACAATATTCAATCTCACTTACAATTTAACGACATAGCTTCAAGTCTATATTAGACAAGTTCCAATTAAATCTTTATTAAACGATTGATTAAGTATCTAATTGATTAATATTAATTAATATATAGACTAATACTATATTTCTAATAGTTTATTTTAGTAAGTTTTAGGTTTCATTATACTTAAAAAACTTCAAAATTATGTAAGACTATAAGTCTATAATAATCTAATCGATTGTTTTGATAGTTTCATTCACTCAACTTGATTAAACTTACAATATTCAATCTCACTTAGAATATAATTAGTCAATCAGATAGTCAGATGTCAAGTTTGCAATTTTTGTTAGAATAAACTTATTTTCATATAAAGTTCAAATTTTTCAAAATATAAAAATGCCTTAAATTAAAAGTTGAGTCGGATGTCGAGTCGAATCTGGTCGAGTCTGAGTCGGTCGAATTATCGGATTTTTTTGAGGTCCAGCTCTGGTCCAACTCTAAATCAGACTCGGATTATATAATTGGATTCGGAGTCTGATATTTTCCACCTCGGAGTCGAATCGGATTAAAATCTTCGGATCGAGTCGAATCAGGGGCGGATTCGGACTGAAATGCCATCCCTACCCCTCACAACCAACTAGACCCTCCACCATACAAAAGGTTGCCTGGAAGACCTTCAAAGAAAAAGAGAAGATTGGAGCCTGGTGAGAAAAGTAAGGGTAAGAAGCAGAAAGAGCATTCAAGTGCTGATCAGGTAGGCAAGGAGATTGGTAAGCAAATCAAGTGCTCATTTTGCAAGTAACCAGGACACAACAAAAGAAAGTGCAAGAGCACTGAACCTGCAACTCCTGAGCCAAAGAAGAAGGGAGGAAGGCTACCATTGACTGATGACTGGTCTATGAGGTTAAGGGCAAGAAGAGAGAAACAACAAGAAGCAGCAGCAACCCAAGTATCCCAAGCATCAACAATAACACAAGCATCCCAAGTATCAAACATTTTAGATAGTAATGAGTACCCTGATAGCCCAACACCAGTTTGTGTTTAGCTTGAAGGTTATAATGTATTTTGTGCAAACACTGTTAACATTTAATTTTGTTTAAGTATTATGTATTTTAAGCTTTGACTAACTGTCATTTTGTGAGGAAACATTTGGAATGGGCAGTTAACATTGAGGCACAATTGTAACACCCCGTAAGTTATCGGGTTTAAAAAGAAAATATAATAAAATAAAATAAATAAGTATTATTAAATTATATTATTTTACATAGATAATTGTAAGAAATAAAGTAAGTTAAATTTTAACGGTAACGAGTTTTATCGCGTACGATGTTATCGTGTGGCGTTTCTTTTCTGTTTTAACAATATTATAATAATTACTTAATTAATTAATTGATTAAAAAAATTAAAAATTAAGGGAAATTGAAGTTAGATGAAATTTAAATGGTATGGATCAAGTTATTTAATCATCCAAGAGTTTGTAAATCCTTTAGCAAAATTGATTTGCTTGAAGGATTGTGTAATATATATATATATATATGTTTTGATTTAAAAGGGTGATTTGGTGTTATGATTCTCTACAAAATTTTTATTTGTTAAGAAAATTAAGAATTAAATTTAATTATCATAAATTATGAAATTTTAAGTTCTTGAAGGATTTTGTGGATGGGTAAGTTTCTTTTTATTTGATGACTTATATGCTTTGTTGATGGGGTTTTGTGTATTAATATATGTGCGAAAATATTAAGTGGTTGTGTGATAGACAAAAATTGGCCTTGTTAGAGTTATTTTGGTCATGAGATTTAAAGGCTTAATAATTAGAATAATGTATATATATAAAATAATAATAATAATAATAATAATAATAATAATAATAATAAAATAAAAAAACGGGTTGCAGCAGTACTAACTCGGTAATGGTGCTGATCCGGAAACATAGTCGTGTTCCGTTGTTGTTTTATGTACCGATGCGTTAAAAACTCGTTAAACGCTTAAAATAATTAAAAATAGTAATTGGATGTTAGAAATTATGAAATTTTGTACCCAAGGTAACTGACGCGTTTCAGACATAGTGGCGAAGTCGAATTTTCCATTTGAATTTTCTAAACTGTCCAAATTGTCCATTTAAGTTTCTGGTTAGAATTTAAAGTTTGGAACTATTGGGTATTGGATGAAAACAGTTAAAATTATCAAGTCTTAGTAATATCTTAGTAGTATGGAGTGGATTAAATGTGTAAACACGTTCTGATACGTGATCGTTTTGTGTGTGTTATTAGGACGTCGATTCATAAGGGGGCAAAATTTCTATCGTGAATAAACATCGTTTGGTTGCAGCGCTTAAAGGTACACGCTTAGACCATATTGTTTATGTGGTTGTGAAAGTAGTGTTGTTCCATTTCTAATCGAGCCATTGTAAATCACATAAGGATTAGACACTTCAAATAATTTGAAAGAAATTAATTGGAAATTGAGAATTTATGTGTTTGTCGCCCAAAGGGGTTGACGTTTGGTTGTATTATGTTACCCAAAGGGGTTAACGTATTGGATTGGATTATTACAATTATTGTTCGCATGTCAGTTTTGGATCATTACGGTCATCATGGGGTATGCATACTTTAGCCTTTGACGATCCGAACAGGACGGGCAACGTCTTAGGTCGGTGGTTGCCTTGGGATTATCTCTCCTAAGTGTATTCCTCCAAAAGATTTGGATTTATACTTGAACGACCCGAACAGGACGGGCAACGTTACAAGTTGGGGTTAACTAATAATGAATGTATTAGAGCCTATGCATGCTAGGATAAACACATTGCTTTTTTTCAACTTGTTTGACATTTGTATGAAGTCTCTGATGTGTATTGGATTGTTCCTTTGGAACCTACTGCGTGTTGTCATACGACGACTGGTAGGTTGATTGCAGGTGGGGACTGGAGTGAGGTCTCGACTTAGAACCCGTAATCATCAAGACTATGCGTTGTCTTTTGTATTTAGATTATGAGTAGAAAGAAACTCCGAACTTATGTAACAAGAGATAGAGTTGTTTTCTTTTCGCTTTCGTCAAATTCCTTTAGTTGATCTAGAGGCCACTATGCTCTCGAGTTGTACCTAAGAACTTCCGCTGACGTATTTTCTTTCACGCTGGTACTGTTTTCTATTTTAGTTATATTTCTTTATCGACGGAACGTTGACGATCCTAGAAAAGACTTTTCTCTAGAGTCCAAAGAGTGAACCGAAATTTGTATTTTCATATGGATTTCCGGGTCACTTAAACCGGGCCGTTACAACAATTGATGATTATAAAGCTTATGTTCCATTTATATATATTATGATTCAAAAGAACAAGTTTACAGTTGATGGTCACATCAACCCAGAATACATAATTGCCTACATTAATCCTAAAACTTACTACAGCACGATGTTCTACATTCAAGCAAAAAAAATACATCATGAAAAACCTACATTCTTTAGCAAATCTTACACACAACAACTAGCTATCCATGACACAATGAATACACTGAGGAATGTGTTAACAAACAATCCGCATCTCCAAACACGCTGAGGATAAAGCAGCTTCTTCATCACCCGATCTGAAGTTGTCTTCCTAATCTTCTTGTTGGCCAACTCAAGTTTCCGTTTCAATGCATCAACTTTCCTTTGCAGCTTTGCTCTCTCATCCATAAGATGCAATATGACCTCTTTTTGCCAATCAGTCATTTGCTTGTTCACCCAGCGGAAAAAGTTATAGTTTCTTGTGTTGTTATGGCCATCATAGTTAGGACAGGCCACAAATATCCTACCTGGGTTTTGAACCGTCCATCCCCTTTGCAAAGATATATCATAACCATAGTAGCATTCCATTCGAGTTTCATAGTACATTAATGATGTCGACAATTGTTAAGAAAACAAACCCTAATTTCAGAAAAAGAGAATAACAGAAGAGGAATGGGTAGGTGAATAAACCCTAATGTGAGATTAAATCTAAAATGAACAGTCACAGAGGAGTTTGGGAGCACTTACCTGTAATCATGGAGCGTTTAATGCACCTGAATGAAGAAGATGAAGTGAAGAAAATAGGGGAGTGAAATGGTGGTTTAAAAAGAGGGAGTGAAATTAATGGGTAGTTAGGAGTTAGGTTATGAGTCTTAACTAGGGTTCACTCAAAGGTAAAAAGGTAGGTCAAAGGTAAGTCAAAGGGTTCAGTCGGTCATTTGGTCAGATTGAGGTAAATTGGCTGTATTGCTGTCATGTTTTCCAAGTTGAAGGTTGTTGGTAAAAAAAAAAGTTTGCAGCTATTTATTTGAAATTGAGTAAACTTTAAGGCAGTAGTTGGTAATTGATCCTATTAAAAGATAAAAAGGGGTAATAGTTTCAATTGACATACTCAAATGAGCTATGTAATTCATTACCCAAGTCAATCAATTTATATTTTAGCTATGGTTAAGGGGTAGGATTTATATGTCATGTGCATATACATTTTTGTGTATGTCAATCATATTAAACCGAATTTAATATGTGGAAACATTTTGTAACAACCCGACTTACCGTTGATTGAGTAAACAGGGTCAACACGGGATTTATTTCCCAAGAAACTTAAATAACACATCCAAAACTTGAGCAAAGGAGTCACCATTTCTTTAACGTAACTAACTCAGATAATTCTCAAACCAAACATCTAACTAAAATACAAAGTAATCATAAAAGTCACTCTATAAGTCCAATATAACCAGCACAACCAAGTCTATACATTTATCAAAAACCTAATACAATACTACACTCCTCAGGTACTCAGCTCAATATGACATCTCTATAACTCTAATCATCACCGCTAACCCATCGTTCCTGATCGGTTCCGATCTGCAAACAAACTAAAAGATGGAAACAATAGGAGGTCAGGTTTAACTGAATGAGAAGTAACAATCTAAAACAACAAAACACAATAATTCAAATCATAGGTTTAAAAGTAACATCAATTTTCTAGATCTATGTGCGCACATAGAGTCTAGTTTGAGAGATGCCCCATAGCTTTAAGACTATGTCGCTTTTGGGTGAAGCTAGTTAATATTTGAATGACAACTCGCCTCAAAAACAGGGAGCAGGGGACAATGTACCTCAACTCCGTCAATGACCAGCTTGCAAGCCCGATCCATTGACCGTATCATAATATCAACATACGAAGTCACAATAATATTTGTCTCAACAAATTCCAGTTTCAAAAGAGCTTTGGTAAAAAGTTTATTTTCAAGAATGTATTCTTGCCAGACCCCTTTTAGGGACAGATGCTACTCACCGACAACGTCGCTTCAAGGAATCGAGTCCGGTCCACAGCCATCAACTAGAAAGTTCTTCGATGTAGTCGTATCCTAAAGTATGACACTAACAACGTCACCAGGGTGCGTACGATGCAACTATACCAACATATAACTTAATGCATTTCCTCTAAGACCAACACTTTAACCAAGATTTTACTCTACCATTCAAAAATCTCATATCATAATGTCATTTCTAAACATATTAAATTATCTTTTATTGTACATATTCTCCTAAAGATTTCTAAACAATTATCAAATTTGTTATACCTCTAATTAAATGCAATTGTGTTCATTCATACCCAAAGTCAATAATCCATAAAGAGTGTAATAATTCTTTCAAGAATATAAAATTATCCAATATTACTAGTCTCGAATTTTAATCAAGACACAAATTACACATCTTAGTCAAAATTTACAATACCCCAATAAAATATAATCTGTACAAAATATTCCTCTAATTAGGATAGCATAATAACTTGTTCTTGAAACAATTATTTATTTTTCATGTATAATGATTCTTTGATTATAAGGAGCTTGTATTATTGCCTTAGCAACATCTTTATTATAAAATGACAAAACTTTTCTAAATTCAAGAAAGTTTCCTTGATTTTTTGAATGTGCTGACTCAATGTGGCTTCTCAATGGAAAAGCTTGTAGAGTTAAGGAGCGAATTAAATCAATTGAAACTCTTAATCGAAGCCGATTTTGTTTGATATGTACAAGAACCTTCTCTAATATTTCCACTGGATGCACTATGATCTTTTTCCGACTCTTTTCTTTTATTAGAAAAATGAAAAAAAATTATTATACGAAAAATATCAAAATAGAATTAATAAAATTAGAAAAGTAAATAATTCTTGAATCCACAATTATAAATAGAATATTAAATCTCTAATTTTGTTTTGAATAATTAGAAAATATGATAAATAGACGAAAAAAGCAATTAGTGGCAACGACTCTCTACAAAATAAAAGTTTTAAATGTTTTGGTGGACATACCTGTTGATGATAATACTTAGTATAGGAGTACTGATAGTCAAGAATCAAGATCAAACTTCAAAGGCTATCAATTGAAGGCTATAAGCACCAGTGTGGCACAATTAAATAGAATATCAATGAAAAATTACCCCATTCTTATTTGTCGCCATCTTTTTCATTTTATCGCCACCCCTCGAATGAAATTACGAATTTGCTCTTGGAATTTAAAAAATTACGAAAATGCCACTAACTTTAAAACCTCTATAAAAACACTTCAAATTCACTCAATAACACTCTCATCACTTCCATAAATTCAAATTCTTCACATAAAAGTAATCGGAGCTAAAACTTTGGAATCGAAGTCGTCAACAAAAATTCGAGGTAATTTTTATTTTAATTCATTTGAAGAAAAAAAATATATGTTCATCACAGTCGCACTTTTCGTGCGACCATAATGAACTGATTTTTTTTTAAAAAAATTTCGAATGAGTTTGTTGTGTTTAATTAATTTATTTTCTTAGTTAATGTTATTTAGTAAATGTTGTAATAGAATGTATTATGATAATGTTATTGTAAGAAGTAGTTTTTAATTTGGATTTGAGAAAAAGAAAAAAAAAAATTAAATCCTCGCAATCGCACAAAAAGTGCGACTGTACCTAGGTGGAGTCGCACTTTTTGTGCGACTGGGATGAACATATGAATATATATATATTTTTTTTAATAAATTTCGAATGACTTTATTGTGTTTAATTAATTTATTTTCTTAGTTATTGTTAATTAATAAATGTTGTAATAGATTGTATTATGATAGTGTTATTGTAAAAAGTATTTTTAATTTAAATATGAGAAAAAAAAAATTCAAATCCTAGTCGCACAACCCAGTCGCACAAAAAGTGCGACTGTACCTAGGTGTAGTCGCACTTTTTGTGCGACTAGATTTTATTTTTTATTTTTTTTAATTTGGAATCAGAATTTTGAATTAATTTTTTTTATTTGGAATGAATTTATTTTGTGTAATTAATTTATTAAATTTTAGTTGTTTAAATATTTATGAATATAATAATTGTTTATTTATTTGTAATTGTGAATTATTTTTGTTGTTACTTGTTTGTAATTTATATGATTCTAAGTGTTTATTAAATTAACTTAGGAATGTCGTCATAATTTAAAATATGAAAATTGTAGTAAATGGCTGGAAATCAAGGTATGGGAAAAGGGTTTTTTAGAGGGTTATTAAGTGGCAATAGATCTAGGCCAACTTTACTGAGAGGGGATCCCCATTAGAGGGGGGTTACGGGATCTACAAGGCGAGCAAGGCAAGACCAGGCGGCCATACATAGTCAGGCCCAACGTTTAAGTACCCTAGAGCAAGTGTGTAGTCGCTTTGAGCGCAAGAGTAGCCTACATAGTCATACGGTCGGCTCAGGTGACGATGATACTGATTATGACGAGTCTCTTAGTCGGGAAGAGTCTCTCGGTCAGGATGAGTCTGCATGTCAACCTGTTGATTGGACGATCGTAAGAGGGCATGCTGGTAAGTTCAGGATTAGAGGGCATGGCTCGGGTGGCACTTCTGATTAGGCAGGAGTAAGCCAGGTTGAGGATGCGGCTCCACGGGGGAGGAGGTGCTCGTAGTCGGCGGACACTGGTTGATCACATCACCCCAGCCCGGGGGCCCTATTGATACCACTTTAATACCCAGCTACGGTGGGCACGTAGCAAAGGTTATATTTGAGGGATCGGAGCGCACCCCTCCGATTTTGGAATGTCGTGCTCGGAAGAAGACGTTGGATTCAATCATCAGACTTCAGGACATGTCTGATGAATTGTACAAGGTGTTACTTGGCAGTCCCCTTGGTCGTCTGCCGTATATAATGAACCAGCACATCGACAGTGCTCTCATTACGGCATTTGTGGAAAGGTGGCAGCCTGACACCAACACCTTCCACATGCCGTGGGGGGAGATGACCATAATGTTGCACGACGTGCAACGCATCTTAGGAATTGGCATTAACGGTTCACTTCCGTGGAACCGTCTGATGGTGACTGGCAGCTTGGCCTGGCCGGCCTTTTTGGGGAGCCATTGTCGGTGCTGCGTGGGAAGGGGCACTTCACCAGCGGCAGCATTAACGTTGGTGCACTGTTGCAGCTATGCCACCGTTCTCAGTCTATGGATACTCAAGCTACTGCCTACTACATGGCTATAGTGGGTTCTACGTTGCTCGTGGATAAGACTAGAGTCGGGATGCGTCCTCACCCTGTTGTTGCTGTCACCGCTGATCAGGCTGACATTGCTTGGGGTGCATTGACGCTTACTCACTTGTATCGCCAACTGGGTATGGCGACAAGGACTGGGTGCAAGACTATTGCTAGTTGTCTGACACTGTTGCAGACATGGATTTACGAGTACTTCCCAGCCTTTCGCCCCCATCCGCGTCAAGCTGACATGCCGAACAAGACAAGGGCAGAGATGTGGTTCCCGCAGAAGCCAATCCGTGAGCTGAGCAGACTGAGAGACTGTAGGAGCATACTGGACGCCATGACAGAGACACAGGTTTTGTACATGACCTCACACATCATTATGCTTATTATTTTAATTTTATGTTATGTTGATTATGTTTATTTTTGTTGTGAGCAGGTGGAGTGGACTCCGTACATGACGTCTGCTAGGGCTTTATTGAACGAGCACCCACGTACCGCCTATATCGGTGGTATCACCTGTTTTGATATCGTGGAGGTCTATTTGCCTGAGAGGACAGTGAGGCAGCTCGGTTTTGCACAGGACATTCCCCCCGCTCCGCTGAGACCTACCCAAGCTGTGCGACCAGCACAGGGCTCCTACTCAGTGACATTCGCTTCTTCTTGTATGTTTACGGAGATGTGGAGTAAGTTCCCTTACTGTGCCGGCGTATTTGAGCAGAGACTGCATCGGGCATCAGTTCCTTCAGAGGCTGCCCCTGATTACGTTGACTGGTTTAGAGTGTCTTCCCACTGTTTTCTCATCCCAGGTGAAGGACCTACTGCTGCGTTTGGTGTAGCGGATAATAGATTCGAATACGTTAGTGTTTCTAATTATCTATTTCATTTTTATGTTTCATAACCGGAATTGACTTTGTAATTTTTTGACAATGCAATTGTCTGGTTTTTACAGTTTGCTGCTGAATTTCCAACTCGACTTGCGCCATTGTTCAAGATGCCAGCTATTGCTCAAATGACGCCTCGGGAAAGAGATGCTGCTAATATGTATTTAGATGATCTTAAAGAGTTGTTTGCCGAATGGCAAGAGTGTAAAGGGCGCAGCCCTTAATTGACATTTGCGGATTTTGTAATGAATGAACAATATTTTTTTAATCGGGCATAAATGAACAACTTTTTGTTTTACGTGTTGCGTTTGAATCACTTACACATTTATTGAATAAATTAATCATGCAATGAATACTATAAATATAATTATTACAATGCATAGAATTATAAAAATGATAACACTATATATAAACTATACAATAAACACTATGGAGTATCTAAGTTGACCGCGTCTTCGGCGGTGTTATTATGCTGTTGTCGTTGTACGCCGCACATTCTATTCCAAAGTGATATCCTGTTACGATACTATCTTTCCAAAAATCTGCACATGAATTGTTTGCTGCTGCTCTCCAATTTTGTTGGACTGGCGGCAGTGGAGATGAATCATCGTTCATTAAAAGCTGAACATAATGATTCCCGTTTACCCAAAGAATATGTATAAGTTTATTTACGCCATGCGTTCCCCCTGGTCTTCTTAAAGGAAGCACTAAACAGTTGTACATTGGACGACCATCCGCAGAGCCATAATACGCAATTGCTATGTTTAGAAACATTGCTGCAGAATATAGTGTTGTCATTTCCAACCAGTGAGCGTACGGAACAAGTCCTTTATTGTGGGCACCAACTCTGAATATAGCTTCCTCCACCAAATCTACTAATAGATACACGCGTGCATATTTTTCTCTATGCGTTTCCATTTCCAAACTCATTGCACGTCGTAACAGAGGCCATGCTTCCTCACCCCCTAACTCTGTAGCGGCAATAGCTCTAAATCCACAATTACCGTCTCCTATAACATCAATCCAATCAAACAGATATGGCGGAAGAGTAAATGGAATATGATCTGGCCACGGAAAAAGTGAAAAATCACGACCTGCTGCACCATCTGAAAAAATAAGAATATATTAATATCATTCAATTGATATAAAACATATAAGATTATATGAAAAGAAATAAGGGTACCAGATAAGTTGAAACTGAAGTTAATTCCAACTGACGATTGATGCGACCGGCTGCTAGATCTACCACTGGATCTCCCGCGTGATAAAGATCTTGATCCGCGACCCCTTGAGGACGATCTATTGTACTCAAACGCACTTTTGTTTCTCCTCAAGGTTCTGCTTGTCATTGGTCTTCCTTTCCTCGGTGGACTTGCTTGTGGCTCATGTATATCGTCACCATCGGGGTGGAGTTCATGTTCAAGTACCCGAGACACGCGTCGTACAACTGAGGGGTCGGATTTTAAAACTTCATCCACCAACGATTGAAAGTACTCTTTATCATCGGCGTTTGCGTGCCGTACTTCTTCGTTGGCGTCTTCTTCTGCATCTAAGTACTTTAACGTTTTCCAAAATGGATGTATATCGTCCAAGTACAAAGCACCATGAGACCTGATAGACAAGTAACAGTAACACGCGCATGGTAATCCGTGGGTTTTTTGAATGACACAACCGCATTTTTCTAAAAGACAACTGCCCAGGTTTAACATCCGGCTGTGCTCCATCATCAATAGTTCCAAGGCAAATATAGAAACACGACAATACAACGGTCTTAGAAAATTAAGTCGCGATGTCCTTGAAATGGAATTCTTAGATTCCTCAAAAGCTTGTCTTATTCTCGATTGTTGATTCGTTATTTGTGCGTGTGCCCTTTTAAAGAGCGTATCCAATGAGCTATTACCGCTACCCAAATAGTACTTAAAGGAAGAGTGTTGGCTTTCAACTCTACTGGTAGTCTGGTTACCCAAGTGCAAACAATCATTCGTCCACGCACGCACAAATTTCTCTTTGTGAGGAATCCATGTTCCAGCCAAATATCGCACGACCCTCCGGTTCCTAATCGACCAAGTGGACGCAATCCCTTCCCATCTGTTTTCAAAATCGGCGATCGTCATACTGTTAACCAAGGGGTTCCATTTTGTTTGCCTGAATATCTGCCTCTGTTGATTTTTCTTGCCGCCACACAATTTATCGACCATGTTCTCCACGTCATTGCCAATATGCCATACGCATAATAGATTTCGTACTTCTGCATTAAACATAAATTTAAAATTAATTGAGATATATGTATATATATATATATATATATATATATATATATATATATATATATATATATATATATATATATATATATATATATATATATATATATATATATAGATTGACGATAATTAATAATTAAAACTTGTTTACTTGGAAAGAGAGCATGAATAGCTGCAGACAAACCCTCATCCTAATCCGTTACGATTACATCGGGCGTCTGGACGCTGCCGTAAATATCCCTCAACCTCTCCAACACCTAAGAATAAGACACAGTCGCCTCATCTCGCATCAAACAGAACGCAACCAAGAAATTATGATTCGTTGGCGTCATTTCAATGATTTCGCAAAGGGGCCACTTTTACTTATTTGTTTTGTATGTTGTGTCTATCAACACAACATAGGGCCACGAACGTAGCATCTGGATAAATGTTGGATTCGCAATCAATAATCTAGTCAACTGATCCTCACTATCCAAGTCTGTCCAAACTACATAATTATGCTCCGTGGCCATATACAGACAGTGTTGAAGAGGAGTCCTACCATCCATCTCTTCTCTCCTGATTGACTGTCTCACATTGTAAATTTGATTCATACTAGCATAAAAACGAAGAAATTTTCTTCTAATTGAAGACATTATAAATGCTGGTTGCATGTCAGTTGCTCTTAGATCTTGTATGTGCTGCCTGATATCGACAGTCATCCTATTTACTCTTATTTGACCATCTCTGTACATGAAGAACGGGTGGTTATGTCTTCCTTTTTCACCAGGAAACACTCTAACCGTCCAAGGTCTTTCCTCTGGGTTACGACTAGTTCCTAAAATCATAAATTTACACCCACAACCCCTAATTTTGGAACCAGGTCGGGCAGCATTGTCTAAGTTATGCAAATCACCCCTTCTATTATCGTAGCAGTGACATCTTAAGTACAGACTCACTCTAGAACATTTTTCTTTTTTTTTTATAAGAAGCACGTGTAAATTGAAAACCAATTGTTATTGCTATCTCATTAGCCCAAGCATGTAAATCATCTACAGAATCAAATTCTCTATCGGTAACAAATCTATCAGAATAATATACATTATCCCCTAAATTTTCAAAGTCCTGCAAATAATAATTATAATAACATTATCATAATATATCAAAATAATAATAACTTCAAAAATAATTATAAAAAATCAGAAGAATTAATTTTTCAATAAAATAATTAAAATAAAATAACATTATTATAGCACAATAATGCATTAAAATAAAATAATATATTACAACATTTATGAAATAAAAATAACTTAAAAAATAATTTAACTAAACAAAATAAATTTTATAATTCGAAGTTCAAACAAATAAAAAATAAAAAAAAATAAATAATAAATAAATTCCAGTCGCATAAAAAGTGCAACTCCACCTAGGTTCAGTCGCACTTCTTGTGCGACTCACCTTAGGAAAGTGCGACTGGTTATATTATTTTTATTTTTTTTAAATTTTCGAATTTTTAATATTCAACACTACTACACTAATTATTATAATAACATTATCATAATATAATAAATTAAAATATATTAATTAACAACAACTTAAACAATAAATTAATTACATGCAAGATATTTTAAATTTCGAAATTCAAAAACACAAAAAAAATTTAAAAAAAATTTTTTTTTTTTTCGTAGTTGCACAAACCAGTCGCACAAAACGTGCGACTCAGCCTAGGTCCAGTCGCACGTTTTGTGCGACTGGTTTGTGCGACTGCTTCCCAATTTTTTTTTTCAAGATAAAAATCGATCCGGTTAATTACTTACCGAATCGTTATCATGCTCGTTTTGGTATGCCATTGATGTTCGATGTAGAGTTCTAGCTTGTTTAAGTTAACGCAGTGTTTTTAGAGAGTTTTTAGAGAGAAAGTACCGTGTTTGAATTCGAATATACTACAATAACGCCTCTGAAAATTCAATATATATATAGTTCCGATAATAATGTTATTAAGCGATAACAGTGCCATTTACATTTGTTAAACATTTTTTAAGTGAAGTGGCATTTTTGTAATTTTTAACTTTAGGGGTAATATCGTAATTTCATTACAGGAGTGGCGATAAAATGAAAAAGATGACGACAAATAATAATTCCCAAAAATTAAGGTTGACGGCGGCGGTGATATCGATAATTGCTTGGGGTTTCACAATGAATTGGCACAATATTACTTTACTAATTAAAAGTTCTGAAAGCCTACAACTAGAAGTAGGAGTATATTTTAAAATATATGGGGGGCCCAAATAAAAGCATATGACTAAGTATTTTTGTTTGGGTGGGGGTCTGGCCCCTTTAGACCTTACTTATAATCCGTCTCTAATCGCAATCATTATAATATAAACATCTAAGGAATTGAGTTTATTTTTCTTGCTTTTTTTCATTCATAATTTATTTTGTGTTTTCTTTTAAAGTATTTGAATAATATTATTAATTGGGTTCACTTTTAGTAAAATGGTGCTTATTTTTGATTGAGCATTGTTCATAAATTGAATCTAAAAAGTAATTGTTCTCCACGCTATCCAGTGTATGTTTTTATACTAAATTTGAAAGTTGAGAAATTACATTTTGTATAATTCAATTTGTTTTATTTTCATTTGTCAGATGTTTTTTAATCAGTTGTGTAGGGAAATTATTTAAATTAAAATCATAATTAAAAATCTATTATTATAATTTGATACAAAATGAATCTTCGCGATGAAATATGGAGTAGGTAGGGGTTGAGGTACATGCTCTAACAGAAATAAAATGTGATCTTTGGCAGAATATGGTGCTTAAAGATGGTGAAAATGGTGGAGTGAATTTACTTGTTGGTATTATGTGATCTTAGAACAAGTATCTTTATAGCTTTCACTGGAGTGTTAGTTGAAGATTCGGGCATCACTAATGTTAGGGAAGAATATGGCGGTTGAAGATAGTGAAAATGGTAGAGTAAAGTTTGGGGAAAAAAGTTGTATTTCTGCATAAAAATAATTTAGGGCAAATTATAAAGAGAACAACCAACATTTTAGTAAGTGTAGAAATGTCGAAATGCGTTAATTTAACGGAAATAGGCAAGAATTCTACTGATAATGTTACGTGAGTTAGATAGTGCATAAGCATAATGCTACTATGCGGAAAAATCTTATAAAAATGCTACCACTCGCATTTCATGAAAGTTCGGTTCTACCATATAGAATTTCTTAGCTAATAATAAGGTTTGCTGCCATCAAACTAAAAATAATATTAAATTATTCATAAGTAAACTAAAATTGGATATTATATTATTATAAAATAATCTAAATATAAAATTATTTAGAGAAAATTGCAAATAACTAGCGCAAAGTTTGAGTGTTTTGTGAATTACAGCCGCAAAGTTTAATTTTTGCGAATTACTGCCATCAAATATTAATTGTTGATAGTATTCAGATCAAATTATCGGATCCGTACATTTTAACCTATTTTTGCCGGTTTTAACTTTGACTTTCCACTCTCACCCTTGAATTAACTAAAGTAGCTAACACCTAACTCCCTCATTCACTCCTCTTTCATCATCATCATCATCACCATCACATTCACCTTATTTTCTCTTACAATTTCTCAACTTATCCATTTTCTCAAATCTCCATCATTATCCCTTTCTTCCAAAGAAGCCATTAAAATAACTCCACCATTTTCACCATAAAATTCCTTGCCTGACTTTGCCCCCAAATGGATCCCACTCCCACCATAAACAAGATAAAAACCACCATAGCTCCCCTCCAAATTATAAATATCCATGTCTTCCATTAAGGAAAAACCCCAACCCCATGACTAAAAACAAAAGGGGGGGTTTTAATTAAATGTAAATAAAGTGTTAATTAATCACTCAAAACATATTCAGAATTTACCTGTATGCAAAATTCTAAGCTACCAATATCAGTTACAGTATAAAATCATAGAAAATTAAACACCCATTAGTTTAAAAGTACTACTTGAAATACCTAAAGTACAAGAATCAAATCAACGTAAAGTATTAATTAAAAATTTTAGAATTTAGCTAAACAAGTTGGTTGCCTAATAAACAAGTTAGGTGTTGGGTTAATGGACCTTTAAAGGTTAGGAACTCATCGTATTTACTGTCAGGACTTTATTGGTTTGCTATTAATCAATAATTCCGCACTAATGCTTCCAACAATTATATTCTCATTCATGGGGTGACTTAATATTATTAAATCATATTTATGCTCTTTGGCTAAGGTTAATGATGCTGAAATATGATCGTTGGGAAGTGCTTATATATAGTGGATGTTTCATCCTTTTGGAGATATACAATTCTCAATTTCTTATCTCTTTTTCTATTCACTTGTGCAACAGTGGTATTTTCTCCACACCTCAAGTAGTGAGTGTACATTGCTTTTGGTGGGTGTGTTAACCTTGGGAAAGTCCCCTCTATTTACGCTTTGTATAGTCGGGAAATAACTTTCTTAATGCAACGACAAGTTCGTGTTACCCTATACCTTTTTATATCAAACACATGCTAGACACAACTCTAAACACATCTCATGTACAAATTATATATATATTTGATCAAATTAGTGAGGTTTAGCTCTAGTAATGTCATGTCAAATTGTTCATATTGTGGTGTGGATGACAGCATGATCATAGCACAAATTATTAAAAAAAAACATGACGTCACATTGTAAACAAATGGGATCACATATTATATGCTCCGGTAACTCCACAATAGAGATTAAGGCTTGTATTTGTTCTTTGGTTATTGTTTATGCCATCATGGATGGTAGCAAATAAGACTTGTCTTGATAATGCAATGGAGAACTGGATTTCAAACGCTTTTTATAAACAGTGCATTATTGGCTCTTATTCTATTTTTATTTGATTATGAGCATTAACAAAATAGTTAAGTCCTAAAATAATGCAAATTATTCAAATAATGTTATTTGATATTGGCTTATGTTTCTCGATGATGATTTTGGAGGATGACATAACATGTATTTCGACTTTTGTTGAGTAAATCTTTACATGTTATTTATTAAAAGACATATTTTATTTTACAATTTAAATTATGGATTATTGCTATTGATTTATGCTCATGTGTACCACCGAGTAATCTAAGTTTTATTATCATATAGATCATGTGTGTCACCAAACAGATGATTTGGATATTGTGATCATATTAAATAGTCATTTTAAAAAGTGCATATTTAAAAGTTAATTATTTCATGTCTAATTTTTGGTAGTATGATTACATTATTTTGACATGATGTTAGTATATGACTATTTGTTATAACTCCTTGTTTTGATTAAGTTTAAATAGGAATTATGTGTCACGGAGTTATGTGAGTTTAAATATAGTCATTATTTTGAGTTTAAAGTAACTTTTTTACTAGTAAGATGGACTAGGTAAATTGTGCTACATGTATATTATTATTCCTCTTAATTTTGTAATTAATATGCTGGCATTTGATGTCATTTAAAATTAGTCAAAAGATGGTCATGGTTGTAAAATTTTGAGTTCAATGTAATTTACTACTTGATCATGGATTTGGAAATAAAAGAGCAATGGCATTTTACGATATGATCGTTATTATGACTAATTTTATGACAGGTGTTAAAATTACTTTAAGAGGGTCATTATTTGGTCATTTATTATGAGGGTTATGATAGTTTTATTACTTTGAACTCTTTCATGATTAATAAAATGATAGATAATTATGAGTGTTAATTAGCTCATAAAGGCTAGTTTATAACGGCTAGTTTTTTATGGCTAATTAAAATCGAGTTTTAATCATGCTTTTATCGTGTAAGAGTTAAAAATTATTTTTAATTCTTAAGGATGACTATTATTAAGTCATCATCTTTTTTGGGTACTAAGTGTGCGTTGTAAGTTGCAAACCTTAAAGTGGTGATTTGTTAATTCATAATTAGCTCCTTTTATTTTTTTGATGATGTATATGTTTATGAATATTAATAGTAGAGACTCATTAAAAATTGCATGATTATTTATGACATAAATATTGATTAGTTTCTTCCAAACAACTAGTGTTAAAATCTTCTTATTTTAAGTGAATGATTAAGAAAATTGTTGTTATTGGAAGATTGTCATAAATTCACTAAGTGGTGTTGTCTTTATGAGTTATGAGTAATCAACTTTGACTTTTAAAATGTATTATATGCTGTGTATGTGGGGGTAGTAATTTGTATTATTTATTTCTTGAGTAAATTTACATCATACTAATTATATTGGATTAAAGTACCGTTTTCATGAGTTCATAAATTGTTGTGTGTGAGATACAATGTTTTTGACTAAATTAGTATAGAAGTGGTTTGACTTGTGAAAATCAAATTCTACTTAATTTGGTAATTAAGTGGAAAATGTGGATATTTATTAGTCCTACACTTTGTCTCTTTTATAAATTAATTTATTGAGTAAAAAAAATTTATAATTTAATATTGTTGGAGTTTACTCATTGTTATTGTTAAGGGGTTTTTAAAAGAGAGATTTTATTCAAAACAATTTATTTCTTGATGTTCAAAGACTTGATAGTGGAAGTTTGTAAACTTTATTTTGTCATGTGAAATAAAAGCATTAAGTTTTGTAAGGTTTTGAATATGTGGTTTAATGCTTTTGTAGCTCGGTTGTGATCTTGATTAGTTAAAAATGTGTAGTAATTATTTAACTTTTCAAAGTAATTTCTAAAAGGAAAAAATTACCTTGAATAATACAACCTTTTGTTAATTTTCCTACAAAAATACCAACTATTGATTAACCATGAATAATACCAACTTAAAAAGGTGTTTACTTAGAAAATCCCTAACATGTTAAAAATCAAAATATAGGTGATTATAAGACAAAAATAATCGGTAAATCAGTTAATAAAATGAAGTTGGTATTGGTTTAGGAAAATATCCCCCTAAGTTGTTATTATTCGTGGTTAATCAATAGTTGATATTATTATAGGAAAATTAACAAAAGTTTATATTATTCACGGTAATTTTTCCTTTCTAAAATTTGGAGTTGTATGCATTGTGGTTTGTATGTTGTAAACAATGTAGAAACTTTTTGAAGATAAAAGAGATAGTTAAACAAAGTATTAAAGTTGTGTATTTTATACCTTAGTGATTATAATGAGATCTTCTAAAAGTAATGTTAAACTTCTTGAATGTGGGGGTATTATAAATATTTCCCTTGTCAAGAATAATATTTATTTGAGTATTAATTTAATAATATTTTTTAAGGTGCATTTACTTAAGGTTATTAATTATTGTGTTCTTAAACCTCATTAAGTATATGATGTTCCATGTATTTTCCTAAATATTATTAATAGAAGTATTTCTAATGATTGGGAAGAAGTTTTAGGAACTACTTTGGGTTTGAAGAACTTGTGAAACCTTTGGTAATTGATGAGTCCCTTTGTGATTTTGTTCATAACTTTCATTGAGTTATTTGTTTGTTATATGAATAATTGTTACTATATTTCTAGAGTTGCAAGGTATTCATAATAGATTGTGTGACTTATGTTGTTGTGTTGAACAAATATTTAAAGGAATAAATATGGTTATTTAAATTATGCATATGACTTGAAGGTAGTGCCTAATTTAAGTTTAGGCTTTAAGTGTTCAAGTTGTTTTGTAGATGCATGAGTTGTTCTTTTATAACCATGACGAGTTTGAAATTATCTATTTCTTATTGTTTTGAATATCATACTTAAGTTGTGAGCATCAAACTATATGCTACTTGAGGTACTTATATGAATTTGTTTGATGATGTTTCTTGTGAGATAAGTATGATATGGTGATATAAATTCTCGAACGGAGGAAAGCTCCTCTAGGAAAAGTGAAAATACCATTCATTGCATTAAATATCAAGATAACTGGTTCTTGATACGATTCTCTTCATGGGGGATACCATGATTCCCGTATAGGGGAAAGAATACCATGATTCCCTTATGGGGAGAAAAAGTCCTTAAATAGGAAATATGCGTACCATACATACCTTTTTCAAAAGGATTATCAAGATAAGTGGTTCTTGATGTGTCTAGGGTGATAGTGCTAAAGCCCAAATATGGATGAGCATGCATTTTAACTATCCCTATGGCATTTGAAAATACCAGTCATTAGGTTCTTAATGGATCTTGTAGTACTTTGTGGTATGCTACTTGAGACGATCTACCTACGTGGGCGTGGGAGTTGGTGTAATACCCCAGATTTAGCTTGAAAAAGGATTGATAGACTACTCATATCAACAAGGTATATCTTTTTTTCTAGGGAGCCCATTTGCTAAGAACTCCACAGTTAAGCGTACTTGGTGGGGAGCAATTTTAGGATGGGTGACCTCCTAGGAAGTGTTCCCGGGTGCGCGCGAGTGAGGCCAAAGTGCGCTGGAAAGACTTGTGTTGGTTTGTGGGACCAGTCTACAGTCTCCATGAGTAGTCACCAGTGGTCCGAGGGGTCGAGTTGTTACAGTTGGCCATCTTCTATGTGGAATTTCGGGCTAATATTCCACTAGAGCGCTCATGAAAATCAAGGTAGGTGCATAGGCCATAAAAATGCACCATATAACTTAAGCAGAGTTTGTACCTCTCTAGGCAAGGCATGTGATTTGAGGGTCTCAATTCAAATCTTATAAGTTCAAGACTAGTTCACTTGTTTGATCATGAGTTCTTGGAGTTCAAGACTTAGTTCACTCACAAGACTTGTGAATTGTTGCCTCCTTTCACTAAACAACAAGTTCAGGGCTTAGTCCACTTAGTTGCTATGTGCCAAAGCCTTTCTCTTGTACAAGTATTTTTCCTTTAAATGTCATTTATGGGGGATTGTTGGATAAATGAACCTTTAAAGGTTAAAACTCATTGTAGTTACCGTCGAGACTTTATTCGTTTGCTATTAATCAATAATTCCATACTAATGCTTCCAACAACTATATTCTCATTCATGGGGGGTGATTTGATATTATTAAATCATATTTATGCTCTTTGACTAAGTTTAATAAGGTTGAAATATGACCGTTGGGAAGTGCTTATATATAATGGGTGTTTCATCCTTTTGGAGGTATACAATTCTTAATTTCTCATCTCTTTTTCTATTCACTTGTGCAACAGTAGTATTTTCTCCATACCTCAAGTAGTGAGTGTACATTGCTTTTGGTGGGTGTGTAACCTTGGGAAAGTGCCCTCTATTTAAACTTGGGATAGTCGGGAAATAACTTTCTTAATGCGACGACAAGTTCGTGTCACATCATACCTTTCCATATCAAGCACATGCTAGACACAAATCTAAATACATTTCTCATGTACTGTATATATTATTATGATTAATGTGTGTTGATGATTGTAGCCATAAGAAGACTTTGTGAAAACCTTGGAAAGGTCTATATTTCCAATAGTTGGTTGCCTAATAAACAACCCAGATAAACAAACTCCGGCAATTAGAAGTTAGGGTTCTTAATGAAAGTAAATTGGAGTTTCATCAAGAAGATTAATTGAAGATTAAAAGTTTTAAGTTAGGGTTTATATTAATTTGGGGCTTTTTGGATTGAAGTCTAGATTAATGGAAAATAAAGCAATGGAAGATCAATGGAGCAATTGAAGTTATTCTTATGAAGTTCGTCATCATCCATGGCTTCGAAATTCCTTAAGTAAAGTTTTCCATGATGAATTGAGGTAACCTCATAATTACAAAGAATCACTTCATTTACATTTAGTAATTTTTATGTTGTTGGAAATGGTGGATTATTTCATTGGCTTCTTTAGAAGAAAGGGATAATGGTGGAGGTTTGAGGAAAGTTGAGAAATTGTAAGAGAAAATAAGGTGAATGTGATGATGACAATGATGATGATGATGATGATAGTAAAAGAAGAGTGAATGAGGGAGTTCGGAGTTAAGTACTGTAGTTAATTCATGGGTGAGAGTTGAAAGTCAAAGTTAAAACAGACAAAAATAGGTCATAATGTACGGATCCGGTTACGTGACCTGAACATTGTCAACAATTAATGATTGATGGTAGTAATTTGTAAAAATTAAACTTTGCGGCTGTAATTCACAAAACACTGAAATTTTACGACAGTTATTTGCAATTTTCTCAATTATTTACAAAAACGAGCAAAAGATAAAGTCAATTTTTCCTAATATATTTTTTAAGGGAAATTCCACATGGTATCATCGAACTTTTATGAAATACCAGTAGTAGCTTAGCTGTAAGATTTTTCCACATGGTAGCATTCAGTTTATGCCTTATCTAACTGTCGTAGCATTTTCCGTTAAATTTTTGTCAATTTCCGTTTAAGTCACCATTTTGACATTTCTACCTTTATTAAGTATTGATTGTTGTCTTTATAATTTGCCCTAAACTATTTTTATGCTCTCAAATGTTTAATTTACCATTTTGACCTTTAAGTCACTGTTTAATTCATCAACGCTCTCAAATATTGTACCAAATTTGTTTTCATTGAAATTGTTGGCATTTTTGATAAAATGAGCCTTAAGCACTATTACATAAGCCATAATGTTCACTTAATGTACTTAACTAGGATTATAAAGTTCAAAAGGTGTATTTCAAGCACTAATACATATATACTTAACTAGGGTAAATTATAAAAACAACCATTCGAATGAAAACAAAATTGTTACAATATGTGAGACCTTTAATGTAAACGGTGAATTTAACGTCAAAATGGTAAATTAA
The DNA here is from genome assembly GCF_026212465.1 of Amaranthus tricolor. Classification (NCBI taxonomy): domain Eukaryota; kingdom Viridiplantae; phylum Streptophyta; class Magnoliopsida; order Caryophyllales; family Amaranthaceae; genus Amaranthus; species Amaranthus tricolor. The sequence goes on along the minus strand of NC_080062.1, from coordinate 20,787,349 downwards.
ACATTTGAGAGTATAAAAATGATTTCAGGCTAATTATAAAGACAATAACCAACACTTAATAAGGGTGGAAACGTCAAAATAGTGAATTAAACTAAATTAACAAGAATTTAACGGAAAATGCTACGTCAGTTAGATTAGGCATAAACTGGATGCTATCATGTGAAAGTTTTTTACAGAAAAGCTACCACTAGCGTTTCATAAATGTTCGATGCTACCACTTGGAGTTTGCAATTTTTAAATTAAGGGAAATTATCAATGGTACCCCTGTGTTATTGCACTTTATCTTTGGTACCCCTGTGTTTTTCGTAATTCCAATGGTACCCCTAACATATCTTGCTAATTACAAACGTGACACTTTTTAAGTTTTTTCAGTTAAGTGGCCGTTAAATTTTGAATTTGACCTAACCATGGTTGATTAGTTTCTTGTTGCTTTCTTCTTCTTCTTCTTCCCTTTTCCCTCTCCTCTTCCTTCTCTCCTTCATGGCTGCTTCTTAAAGGTACTCATCATTTTGCGGTAAGGTGTATTCCGGTTAGGACTGCATACGGTCCGGTCTGGTCTGGTTTGACAGAAAAATTAGACCAGACCAGAAATTCCCGTCTGGAAATTTTTCACACCAGACCAGACCAGTCAAGACACCAGACCGGACCAGACCAGACCGTTCTGGTCTGGTCTGATCTACGGTTTTTTTTCTTTTTATGTATTTTTTTAATTGCGAATCTAAGATAAATGATAATCTCTCAACAAAATACATCACCAAATCCGAAACATTACAAATTTTCAATAGTAAAGTACATCACCAATTTTATAATATAGAACATAAAGTAAATTCATAGTAGTCATTAGTCAGCACTTAGCAATAACGACTTCATCCATGAATAAGCATCATTGCATTAAGAAACATCGATAACTGAAGGAGCCAAATGGATCTTCGATAACTTTATACAATAAAAACAAACATCAAAAAATATAATTTTATAAAATAAACATAATACTAATCATGATATGAAAGATCACATACCGTTCTCTAGTTGTGTTATATCCTCCAAGCACTCCTCAACTTTTGGAGAAGAAGCACGAAGCCAATCTTGACAAGAAATAAGAGCTTCCGCCATCTTTGGACTAAATGAACTTCGAAATGAATCTAGAACTCGACCTCCATTGCAAAAGACATTTTCCGATGCAACCGTGGATACAAGAATGGCTAGCACATCACTAGTTACAAGAGAAAGAATGAGAAACCTTGAACTATTGTTTTTCCACCAGGTCAAAATATCAAAGCCATCTCCATCATCTTCTATAACCTCATCTAAATACTTATAATCCACCTCTAGTTTAGTCAATTCCCCATCCTCACGAGACTCTTTGAGTTTTTTGAACTTAGATCTCATAAGTCCTTTTTTCGGAAGACCAGGTTCTACATCTTTGCTAAAACATGAAACACCATCACTTTGGTTCGTTGTTGCGAGTGTGGAATGAAGGCCTTTGTATTCATCATATAAATCATAAAAGGCATTCTTTACCCGCATACAAACAACATAAGCATCATTATCTTTTGTGTACATTTCTCTTATCCCAAATTTCACAGTTTCCCATTTATATTTAGGATCAAGTACAGCAGCAACATATAGCATAACATTTAGTTTTTTAGGATCCCCCCAATACGTATCACACTTCTCTTTCATTTTCTTTGCCATTTACTTAAACTCACAATCAGGGCTTTCACACCATTCTTTTAGCAAACAATCAACATCAGTTATATCATCAAAACTACCATTACAAGTAAGATATTGTGAACCAGACACACGCAAAGTTAAATTATAAAACACTTCTAATAATTGAACTAATTCTTCACTTGGTCCCAATCATCAGTAGTAGGCTTTCCTAAACCATTCCCATGACCATGGGGATCTAGAAGATGCTCATGAAAATTTGGATCTTCCCCATCATACCTCTCAAATGCCAATATAAACTTTAAAGCAATGCTTAACATCATATAAGTTGAGTTCCACCGTGTGACCACATCAAGAGACAACATGTTTTTTTGATGGAATCTTCTCATTCGAAACACACTTATAAACTTTTCAATTCTAGAAGGAGAAGATAAAATAAATTTAACAGCACCTCGAACTCGACAAACAGCATCAGTAACTAATTTAAGACCATCATTAACCACTAAGTTCATGATATGAGCAATACATCTTACATGCAAATATTCTCTATTCAACACACTAGTTCCCCACGTTTTGACTCTTGTTTTTAAATAAGCAATTGCAGTGTCATTAGAACTAGCATTGTCAACAGTAATGATCATCACATTTTCAAGACCCCAAGCAAGAAAACATTTCTCAATTGTCTTTCTAATGGCCTGACCTCTATGAGTTGATATTGGACAAACGTTTAAGATTCTTTTATTTAACTTGCAATCATTATCAATAAAATGAGCAGTTAAACACATATAATCAATCTTTTGGATTGAAGTCCATGTGTCAATAGTAAGACATACCCTCCTATAATTAGTTTTTGAAAAAGATTTTAGTTTCAATCTTTTATCCAAAAACATCTCGTAACAATCTCTAGCAACAGTCATTCTAGAAGGAACCACAAACTTATTTTGCATCTGTGAGCAAAAGTAACTAAACCCCTGGGCTTCAACAAATCTAAAGGGAAGTTCATCAACAATTATCATAAACGCTAAGCCTTTCCTACAACCCTCATAGTTAAACATCCAACTCTTTATGTGAGCTTCTTATTCCCCTTGTTTAATTTGTGGGAAGGTGGGAAGCTTGAGGATGATCTCAACCCGAGAAAATTACCTCTTTATGTAATCTCCAATTGGGTTCTCCAAAGAAAAACCTATGCTCCAAGTAGTCTTTTGATAGTACTGAAATACACCTTACTGCAAAATGATGAGTACTTAAAGAAGGAGAGAAGGAAGAGGAGAGGGAAAAGAAAAAAGAAGAAAGCAATAAGAAACTAATCATAATTAAATCAACTTTAACGATTAACAGCCACTTAATGAAAAAAACTCAAAAACTACAAGGCTATCAAAAATAAAATACAATACAATAATACAAGAATACCATTAATAATTTAAAAAAAATTAAAACAAAACGCCGGTAAAATAAGTGGTGGGAGTAGAGACGAAGTGAGTAAGTCGTTGGAGCTTGTTTCTCTGCAACTTCGTCTGCTGTCGTTACTGCTTAGAATTCTATACTCATTCGGTGTCGTCCCTTCTTCCTTTTACTTTACTCTCTTTCCTTACTCCATTGAAATGACTTCTAAAAATCTATCTTCATCTTCTACCTAACTAGTATCTTCTGCGTTATCATCAACTATAACTTCATCAATCTACCGAGGTCAGTTTTGGAACTCTCTTGTACTGTCAATTCCTTTTACTTTTTGGTCTTTGTTGGAATCTTCTATTTCATTTCATTTATTTGATCTTTGCTACTATTGTTCAACTCAAAATTTCATATGTATAATTTGATTTGTTTCTTTTGCGTGTTGAAATTGTCTACTCTGCCCAGAATTTTAACACCTCTAAGTAGATAATCAGCTTTGAACGAAATTTTCATAGTAAAAGATCACTTGAATTTTAGGCTTTAACGATAGAGATTGATGTTTTAGTTTTTGGGTTGTTCGATTGCAGTGCTTACTTTGAGTTTGAGATACACTTGTGCTAGAGAATGAAACTTACCAATACTTTTTCTCGAATTAGAAACAACTACGCAATTATATATCGACATTATTTGTGGTTATTGATGTAGATGAATTATATTTCGAAATAACACTTGCAAATGATTTTGACATGGGTCATTTTCTTTTGGGGTTTTTAAGAAACACCTTTTCAGCTAATTTCATCTTCTTAAGTGTAGATATGGGCGCGGGTGTAAGACCCATGGTTCTGGACCCCAATTCGACCCTAATTTATAACCTTGGTATAGTGGTATCAGCTCCACGTTTCTCTGGGAAGACCTGGGATTAAACTTGGGTAGGAGTACACAAAACTTATAGGTTTTGTGTGTAGGTTGTATTTGGTTCATGGAAGGGGTTATTGATGAATTTTATTTTACCAAATTTGTTTGAAATTAGATTTCAGGCAATGTAATCAACTAGTAATATTTAGTTAAATTTAAGTTCTTCTGTTGTCACTGATCATTTGCTTGTTGTAGTAATAGTAAATTGGTATGTACAAATTTTGTGTTTCATTTCATTTCAGTTTTTTGTGCACTCTTCCATGTGAATTTAGTATCAAATATATGGTATATAACTGATATTATTTAGTAATACAGTCGATGAACAAGACTTGAAACTCAGTAGTGTTACACCCACACTAAACCGCAGACCAATGGATACATCCCCTTCTCCATCTCCAACCTCTACATCTGCACCTGCTTTAGTTCTGTCCAATTCTGGTAAACGTATTGACCAAGCAGGCAAGAAAAAGTATGTGAAGCAGGTAACTGGTCGCCACAATGATACTGAGTTGCACCTAGCTGCTCAACGTGGTGATTTGGAAGCGGTAAAGCAGATTTTGGGTGGGCACATTAATTCGCAGATTGGTGACAATCTAAGTGGAGCTGAGCTTGAAGTGGAGGCTTCTGAAGTAAGGGCGTTGGTGGTGAACGAGGTTAATGAGTTGGGAGAGACTGCACTCTTCACGGCTGCTGAGAAAGGACATCTTGATGTGGTAAAAGAACTGCTGAAGTATGCCAATAAGGATACACTTACTCAGAAGAATCGATCTGGGTTTGATCCTTTGCATGTTGCTGCTAATCAGGGACACCTTGGTTATTAACTGAACATCCCTTATAATTTTCAGTCTTGCGATAATCTTTTTTATTATTTGCTGTAGGCTTTTGAATGGTTAAAAGTAAAATCTGTAAGAATTTTTTTTTTTGGATTCCTAAAATGATGGTTTAGAGCTTGGGTTATAACTATAACTAGAATAAAAGGAAATGTCTTTTGAAACTGCTTTTGGTTTTCCCATTTTTATGATTTGGCAGGCTAGTCTACACCCTTTTCTGTAAGCTATATTTTTACGAATTGAGGGTGGCAAGAGAATACCCTACATTATACGATAGATGTTAGGCCTTTTGTGGGGCATTGTAATGACCGGCTTCCTTTCAAAAAAAATAATTAAGCAAAAGGTGGTGCTGATCTCTGGATTAAATGTTTTTTGCAATTTGTAGTTGAATTAAAAGAGGCTGCAATCATATTTTGCACTATTCCTTTTGTCTTCTGAAGCGAAATCTTTTTATATATAACCCAGTCATGTTCTCTTTAAATGCTTTAAATAGTGCCATAGTACCTTACCTAAGATACTTGTTAGTTAGTACTTAGTAGCCTCATCGAATGTGAAAATGAAAACTCAGTATCAAGTTTGCTGACTTAGTTGTATACTTATAGTTAATTGATCCTGTGATGGGTGATGACAGCTAGCTTAATAGTTTATGTTTGTATGGCTGCTGTTGTTTTGATTTTGATTTTTTTTTTTGATATAATTGCAGCAATTGTGCAAGTGCTTTTAAACCATGATCCTGGGCTAATAAAGACAATCGGACAATCAAATGCAACTCCTCTAGTATCAGCTGCTATAAGGGGACATACAGCTATAGTTAATGAGCTTCTTTCAAGAGATGGTAGCTTGGTGGATATATGCAAATCCAATGGAAAAAACCCACTGCATTTTGCTGTTCGTCAGGGCCATGTGGACATTGTTAGAGCATTGCTTGAGAAGGATCCCATGTTGGCTAGGAAGACTGACAAAAAAGGTCAAACTGCTTTGCATATGGCAGTGAAAGGGAATAACTGTGAGGTTGTGAGAGCGCTTCTTGATAAAGATGCTGCTATTGTCATGCGCACTGACAAGTTTGGTAATACAGCTTTACATGTGGCTACCAGGAAGAAGCGTGCAGAGGTATTTGCTCACTTGCCTTTTAATATTATACCATTTATTTCAAATGAATGATCGATAAAATGTTTATCTATCTCTTTTTGGTGACTTCCTGGCAATCTATGATATTATAACTCTCACTCTAGTCGGCAGAACCTCCAGATTTTTCTGTTAATGTATCATGGCTGATTAACTTTCTTTGACACACTAATTTTTCTAGTTATTTTTAGGAACTTTCTAAAAACGTATTTGAGGGTGAACTGAATTCGAGACCGTCACAGTGCGAGTTATCTTTGGCTTTGTGTTGTTTTCTTTTTTGATTGTTAACAGAAATTTATTGTCAAGTTGAATTTCTAATCACATCATTCATGTTTATAATCATCAAAAAATAACGGATATGATAAGTTGGTGTTGTAGTTTGAAGTGAAATACTATTTTTATGGGATTGTAACTTCCTACAACACAATCACTGGATGTTATGATTACTTTTTAAAGATTTTGGCATTGTGAAGGATAATTTAAAAAGATATTATTTTGGTAATTTACGTCCCTTTCTTCCTTTTGTTCTTTTGGTATAATTCAAGCAAGTTGAACTATAACTATCCTTTAAAATTTCAAGGGAATAATTACGAAGACTATGCTTCTAATATGAGTTAAAGCTCATTTATGGAGCTTTATAGTCATATTCTGGCTTCAGCTGCGTTTTTGATATTTAAGGAGCCAAATCGCTACATACAAATAGGATGGGAAGTATTATCATGAAATTGGCATACCTCAAATAATATCAACTTAATGTAATTTGTCTTCTCCTCTTCAATTTTTGACGATACCAAAGATTTAGTCTTTTGACTTCAGGCTATAATGTGCAATAGTAAAACGAAAAATTAAATCATGTGCGCTTCTTATTTATGTGAAGTTGCTTATGATCTTTGCTATTAAGGGTCAATCAAAAAGAAAACTTTTTTGTCAATACTTATAAGGATATAACAAGAGTAAGGTTGCGTATATCCTACCTCTCAAACCCAGCCACTTAATGGCATTGGGATGATGAAATGTTGTTGCAATACCCTAGATGAATCTTATCTTCCTTGCTATGCTAATTACAATTTGATGATCTAAAAATTAAGGAGATTACATATTGATCGTATATTGGTGCTACATTTGGTTACTATTTTTTTTTATATAGTGATGTCACCTTACAGTTGCCTCCATGTGCTTTAAGCTCTTTTCTTTGCATTAAAATGTTTTGTAAGTGAGAAATTTGTGTAGAAAAGATTGCATTCTTGAAAGATGATCCCAATTTTATCCATGTACTATATTGAAAGACTAATTAATCCAAAAACACATAAAGATAGGTGTAGATAAGGTGAAAACTTTGCCCTCTCAATGGTTGCTTAAAATGGATTGACCATTTTTTTGCCTCAGTTTTCACTTAGCACACCTCTTTCTACCTTACAACAAGGGTGGTCTTGGGTCGTGTCTAGATTAGGTCCAATCAGAGTATCATACCAGTGTAACATAATTCGCTAGCTGATTCGTCTTTAAATTTGCAATTCGCTCAAATTTACCCAATAATAGCCTAAAATCGACCATAATTTTCTTTTTTCGCAAGTAGATTAGTGATTCATGTGACACTGTATTAGACCAAATCTAGACCTAATAATTTTTGGTGGACCGATACTCAGAGCAGAACTGGTCTGAAAATTTTGGACCTGAACCCAGATCAGTCGGATCTAATGGGTCTAAATGAGTCTTAAATGAGTCTTGATTTAATTATTTATACTTTAACTTTTAACATTTTTAAGGTTTCATTAGCACTAAAATGGATCTATGGGTTATATATAAGTCTAAATTAAGTCTAACTAAATATATAAATAGATTTTAAACGAATTGAAATTTAGTTTGGGTTGTATAATAAGTCAAGCCTAGAACGGGTTTGACATGTTTATTGGATCTGAACAAATGGGTCCATATTGAAGGTCTAGGTCCAGTCTGGTTTTGAAGACCCTAGACCCAAACCCATTTATTTTTTTGGACCCCAAAGCGTGTCTCAATAAATTGAACTCAGACCCCATCCCTACCTTACAAGATTATAATACAAATTAAGGACACAAGTTGCAAGTTCTTTCAATTTTCCGTATTCGATGATTATTGATACTATTGAGCCATTTTTGTAGCTACAAGTTTAGTTACTTTAGCATGTTGAATATAACTAAATATCACACTAATTATTCCAACAATATTAGGATTTAGACTTTCTAACTATTTCTAACTATCTTTGGCAATTGCTAGATATTTTGCAACTAACCTGCAACCTAATTGCCCTTCACTAGATAGCATCAGATTCTAGCAATTTCTATAATCAGTCTCTAACTTCCAACAAACCCTAAATATAATACATACAATAATTTTTCTATTATAGTTTTGTTTCGAATTCTATCCCTCAAGGTATGCCCACTCATGGATTGAAGCATTCACATTTCTGCTACTCCGACTTTCTACTATATTATTTTAAAAGTCCAAATTTATAATTCATACAGTAGCGTTGGTTTAATGGTCGATTGCTAGGTAAGATAATATTCTCTAAACAATTTATACCCTAGACTTTAGTGTCTATTTACCATATTGCATACATAATACATCCATAGACGTTCTTATATAATAGGAGCAATAGTGATGGTCAAGCTTCATGATCTTTTTATTTTAGGCATCTTCCCCTTGAAAGAGACTTTGGTTCAATTATAGAGCTTCAAACCTTGCTTAATAACATACATATCACTTTCGGTACTAATAGGTGTGTTTGGAACCCTTTTCAAGTGTCTCATTCAATTCCCTTCTTGTTATTTCTCCTTCAAAATATGTCTCTAATTTGCAACAAGCCCTAAATAACAAAATCAAATAATACATACAATAACCCCCTTAGATGATTTGTGACTGCTATAAAAGAAGTTTTCAACATACAAAAACGACTCAAATGGATACTATGTTAAATGTACAATATACGTAGCTGAAAACCATGGAACCCTTAAGTTCCAATATACTAAGTAGAACTTTTGTAGTTGGTGGAGATGAAGACTTTGAACTTGTATTTCTCTCGTAAAGTTATTTGGTACACATTGTCTCCATATTTCTCTAATATTAAGAATGGACCTCATATTTGTATTTCTCTCGAAAGCATTATTTATGAAGATGCATTTGTATCACCTACTTTATTAACTCCGTATTAGCCCTAGGAAAGCAATATCATTGGTATCCTCTAAATTTTTTTCCTTTTATGAGTTTTATGGTTGGGAAGAAAAAATTAAATTTTAGGACTGTTGGGTAAGACAACATTCTCTGAAAAATTTAATTTCGCCTATCTTTAACACATAACACAACCATACTTGTATTTATATAATTTCAGCAATAGTGATGGTCAGTCTTCGTGGTCTTTTTCGTTTAGGTTTCACCCCTTGAAAGAGATTGTGATTTAGTAATATAGCTTCTTTCCTTGCTTAATAACATACATATCATTTTCGATCTTGATAGAGAGTTTGGAACCCTGAATCTTGAAAATCCTTTTCAAGTGCCTCATTTTATTCCCTTCTTCAAATCCACCTGCTTTTCCCTTGGCCAAGCTTATTTGGAAGGCTAAAACTCCTAAACAAGATTAGAGATTTCTCTTGGCTTGTAGTTTTAGGAAAACTCAATACTATGGTAAATCTCCAAAAAGTAATTCCCCATCACTCTCTTTGCCCATAACGGTGTAACATGTGTTCAAAAGATAAGGAACAACCATCTTTTTCTGCATTTTTAGTTTGCAAGAGGGACATGGGTTAATTTTTTAAACAATCGTGAATCTTGGATTGAGCCAGAAAGTATTAAGGATCTCCTTTTGATAAAATTTTGTTGCTTTGGAAAGAAGAGGGATCTCAAGAAATTATGACACTGTTCTTGGTTTCAAAAAGCTCGTCTGAAGCGCACCAAAGAGACTGAAAAAATGCCTTAGAGACTCAAGGCGCAGCGCAATACGAGAGGCCTGAGGCGCACCAAGGCGACCAGAAAACGCCTCGTGCATCTTAGCCAACCTTTGGGCAAGATGGTCATAAAGGAATAGGCACATTTTCAAGGATCGTTTCCTTCAATTAGATGTTGTTTGGGACTTAGTTTAAAAAGTGTGTCTCGCTTTACACCTTGTGCGCCTCGAGCTCAGGTTCATCTAGATACGCCAGGGTTATGTAAGGCAAAGCCCGCATAAGACACGCGCCTTGATATTTTCGTGCCTTGTGCGCTCAGTGCGCCTCTTCGTTGGGCTGAGTCATTATCTTAAGCTTGTTTGTTTGAAAAAGAAATAAAACTCGAAACCAATTACTTTAATATGATGTTTGAGAAACCATTGTTTCCATAAAAAAAGAGCAGAAAAGCAGGTGAAGAAGAAGAATATAATTATGGATACTCTTGATATTCTTATTATAATAGAATCTGCTAAAGCAGTGTTTACCACTATGATAATGAATGTTTTCAAGCTAATTGCTATTATAATATAAAATGACATATTTAAGTATAATATATATTTTATAAAGTTGACTTTTGATCTTTTAAGAGAAAAGTGCGCCTCGCATACAAAAGCCCGCGCGCCTTCTCCCAATGTTTTGCACCTAGGCTCTAAGGACATTTGTGTTGTAATTATAACTAAGGTTTGGGATAAGGCTAAATACTTTGCAACTTTATAGGTTAAGGTCAATGGTTTGCTTCGGAGCTTTGCTTTTAATCATTTATGTAGATGCATGGAATAAAAACTTCCCTTTACATTACGTAACGCTCATTGTGCAACTAGTTTGAGAATTGTTTGGATGTTAACAGTTCATGAATTTTCATTGTCAAAACGCTTCTGATCATTACGTAACGTCTAACACCCATTATTTCACTATTACAACGATATTTCACCGTAACTGTTATTCTCTCCGTTAAATTTCGTTAATACCCATTAACTTTAATTATTAAGAATTTAAGATCACTTAAATTATAGTTACTCAAAATTTTAGTTAAATAAAATAGTTAACTAAAAGTTAATTAATAATACACTAAGAAAAACCTCATATAATGCAATTATAATTGATATACTTATATTATTGCATTATAATAGTACAAAAACAAGAATGCAATTATAAGTTCAAAACTTCTCTTTGTGATTTGTTTTCAAAAATTCTCACCCCATTGGCCGGGATTCGCGTTATTATGCGACACCGCGACTGTTTCCACAAACGCATTCGTGACCTATTCCTTATCCCCTCCTTTGTGTCGATGCCTTTTACTCTAATAAAGTTTTCTTTATCGAAAAAAGGAATCTCTTCTTTAAACTATTTAAAAACGTCTAATATCCAACTTTCAAGAAACAAAGGAGAGATTGTTATGCATTCTGCATGGTTCTAATATTCTAATTAATGTACATTCTGCATTGCTGTTGCACCAAAGTGATTTGACTGGTATACGATGCGATGTTCATTCCAATGATATCACTGTATTTAGTACTCAACTGCACATGCAGAAAGACAGTGCAAATTACCTGCAAAACAAGTTTTATAAAGAAAACCCTCACTTGAATATGTCTGCTTTCTTTTAGATACAAGGGGCAAAACATTCCCTTTTTTTTGCAAAAAAGGTTTTAATATCTTAAAATTCTGTAGGCAGGGAAAATAGTCTGCTATAATGCAAATTGATGTACTGGGTTTATGTGAAGATAAAACTTAATCGATCTGTACCACGTAATCCAATCTTTCAATTATTTTCAGTTGTACCATTTTGAAAAGGCTCAAAATTGAAGTGTCATTGTCGTCCACCATGCTCTGCTTACTGTTTTTATCTCTCATAACCTCATATCTTACATCTGACTGTATGTCTTGTGCTTATGAATTTATTAGTTGACTTTGTGAGTCTCTTGTGGAGCTTGGGAATCAAAGATGTAACGAGCTGTCCTTTATTCTGAGAACAATGATATCATTCTATCATAGAATAGAATGATTTGCTGTGGTTTGAAATAAAGATAGTAACTTTGAAGTTGCAGTTGTTGTAACAAATCTTTTTCTATTGCTCTTTACAGATAGTAAATGAGTTGTTACAGCTTCAAGATATCAATGTGAATGCACTAAATAGTCAGCACAAAACTGCTCTTGACATAGCTGAAGACCTTCCCCTCTCTGAAGAAGCTTCTGAAATTAAGGCTACCTTAGTTAGCTTTAATGCTCTCCGAGCTAATGAATTGAATCAACCAAGGGATGAATTGAGAAAAACTGTAAATCAGATTAAGAAAGATGTTCATTTGCAGCTTGAACAAACCAGAAGAACAAACAAAAATGTCAGTGGAATTACCAAAGAGCTGAGGAAGCTCCATAGAGAAGGCATCAACAATGCCACTAACTCCGTAACTGTAGTAGCCGTTCTTTTCGCAACCGTTGCTTTTGCGGCTATATTTACAGTCCCCGGTGGTGACGATGACAACGGGGTGGCTGTAGCCTCTAAGACAGCTTCATTCAAAATTTTCTTCATCTTCAACGCAACCGCTCTGTTTACGTCTTTGGCTGTTGTGGTAGTTCAGATCACACTTGTCCGAGGTGAAACGAAAGCGGAGAAGCGTGTTGTGGTTGTTATCAATAAATTGATGTGGTTGGCATCAGTGTGCACCTCAGTTGCTTTCATGGCATCTTCTTACATAGTTGTTGGACGACACCATAGGTGGGCTGCAACACTCATTACGGTTGTAGGGGGTGTGATAATGGCTGGAGTTTTGGGCACCATGACCTACTATGTAATAAAATCAAAGCGTTGCCGGTCCATGAGAAAAAGAGATAGAAGTGCAAGGAGAAGCGCGTCTAATTCATTTTATCATTCAGAATTCTCTAATTCAGAACCTGATCGGTTTTACGCCCTCTGACGTGTCTTCCTGCTGATAGTGAGGAGTCTGATTCGGATAAATAGTCTTTCTAAAAGCCTCCAACACAGCAGAACTCGATAACTGAGCCGTAAACTCTATCAATTCATGGATGGCTGTCTGTCGAGAGTTAAAAGAGTGGACGAGGTTACATCTTACACGAGCAGTTTGCTGAGAAAGCCCGTCTTGAATCTGGTAAATATTTTATGTTGATAATGCAAAGAATAGTTTGTAATTTCTGAAGGTTCTGGATCATTAAATTGAAGGTTGATTACTGTATCAACTTGAGCTGTAGACGAGATGTGACGATGATCATTGTAGTATCATCTTGAGCTTTTAGATGCCTAGATCTTGGTTGTTCTTGTGTCTTTTCAGGGCCAAGTCACTGGAATTTGCACGCCCTTTTAATTCCCATTACCCAGCTGTTGATTAGCACGGTAGATGGAGAGGACGGTTAGATTCTTGCCGATGAATGTAGGCGCTTATTTGGTTATTACTTATCAGGGCGGGCCTGGAGTCGGGTTCTATTCATACCTAGTGGCTGTAGATAGGGATGTGCCGATGGCAATCAATTCTTACTCCCTAAACACATCTGACTTGACCGTCGAAAGGGCGTCCCAAGTAAAATCCATGTCTGTTTAATTTCTAAGTCTGCACTTAAAAAAAAAAAAAACAGTCTGCACATCATCTAGGTAGTGTGAAAACTCTGGCATCTCATCATGTATCCGAAGACAACCCACTACTAAAAATTTAATCGTTTATTCAACACGAGCAAGTCTAACGGTGAGATTATCTCTATTGAGCTGGTCTAATGTTGACTTATTATCTTAAAGTGATAACTTATAACTTTAAAGTGATTACTTACGGTTTCAAAGTAATAACTTTTTATAGTTTTAGAGTAATCACTCACAATGTTATAGAAAGATCGAAACAAATAAGAAACTTTAACTAAGAAATATTTAAAAGAGTTTCGGGTAAACTTAATTCCAAAAGTAAGCGTTTTTATGTTCGAGTTTAAGGTTAGGTATGTTCGCAGTTACTAACAGCGAACAAAAAAATTAGTCAAAAAAGTCAAAATTGTTTGTTCGCAGTTAATAACTACGAACAAAAGGGAGACAATGTCATAACGTTAGAAGAGATGGAAAAAGTGGAATTCATGTTTGTTCGCAGTTAGTAACTACGAACAAACAATGTTTTTATTTTTTCCGTCCCTTCTTACGTTATGAAATTGTCTCTCTTTTGTTCGCAGTTATTAATTGCGAACAAACAATTGACTTTTTGGACCAATTTTTTTGTTCACTGTTAGTAACTGCGAACATACATAACCTTAGACTCGGACATGAAAATGCTTAATTATGAAATTAAGTTTATCCGAAGCTCATTTTTTATTTTTGTATGTTGCAATTGCTTAATTATTTCACATTATTCAATGTTATATTGATGAATTAAAAAAATGAACTAATTATATGAGCCCATCTTATGCAAGAGGATAAAAACGCTTTGATTATATTGATATAAGCAATTCATATTCAAGATTGAATTTTGACCATTACATGTGATACATATTGAATACTTTCATAGAAATTTTTTATTTGAAATTTTTTTATAAGAATCTGGTGTATTATTTTGAGATAAACTGGTAATATTTTTTTACAAAAATTATATTCCTAACAAAAACATTTTATTAGATATTAACAGGCAAGTAGTTTTTACATACTAAAAATCAAATGATACTGACATAGAACAAAAAGACATCCATGTCTTTTACCTAATTTTCACAGTATTAGCTTTGTACAACTAATGTACTCCGAAAAAAAAAAAGCTTTGTACAACTGATAATTGTAGACTCAATTGATATGTATTCTACCATATACTCTTAGAGATGTCAATTTGAGTGTTCGAGCAGATTTCGAATACAATATTTTAGGTTAGGTTAATGTCGGTTTTTGTGTGTACATAAACATTATGATAATCTGCTACCAGTCTCCTGAGAGACCATCTTTTTTAGAGATGCCTCTTAGCTCCAGTCTGTTAGAGATTAATGCCTGCTCTTACTCTATATTTTTTTATGGGCCGACCTAAACAGAGATGATTTTTCAAAGAGACCCTCTCTCACAAGAAATTACGTTTTATATGCGGGTTAAGTTGGATTGAGTCGAGTCAAATTTAATTTGTGTTAATCGTGTCAAATTTAGATGGCTCTTACTCCTGTACCCTTGTTTAACATATCAATCTCTTAAAAATTATTTTATTTATTTGTTTGTTTTTCAACTATCTAATTCCTGAATTCCAACCCAAGATAATGAAAATACCAAAACTTTAGAAGCAAAATAATAAAAAAAAAAAAACTAATTCCAATCAAAAATTGATGTTGATGTATTTTGAAAATCATTGAACTACTGAACTAGATCAAGTACACAGATATTCATGAATATTTGGTTGACTGTCAGATTAGCACTAAAGGAAAGGAGAGAGACATAAACAAAACTACAATCAAAGGAAATTTAAATTATTAGTTTAACTAATTATGCATTAATGACCCAAAACCTTATAAGATTAGCACAAAAACCTGATCAGAATCACATGATTCGCTAATCAACTTGCAAATTGCGAATTCAAAATGCTATTTTTGAACCATATTAAGTAAATCGCGAATTTAAAAGGCGAACTAACTAGTGAATTATGTTTCACCGAGCCTGATACATAAATCACTTGACTTATTCTTCTATATTAACCCCTACAAAGGGTTGTTAGATCTTCAAGCGTAGAAGTAAACCTGGTAGAAGGCAATGACATACTACCAATTTCACTTAATGTTTTTCTTGTGTGAAATGCTTGCTTAGATGATTTCTTGCAATGAGCAATAGCTCCTTGGATTAAAGAACTTTCCATCTCTGAATTTGCACTACTACTTCTCTTTAGCATCGGGAAATCATTCAAACCATTAGAATTGCTTGAATTATTCGATGAACATGAGGATGAAGAAGAACAAGAAGAGGGCGATATAGATGAATACGAAGTTGTTAATTTAGTCGTTGATGAACGACGTTTAAATACCCCGGAAAATGATCTCCTATGACAAATTTTAGCTTCCTTAGCATCATTTTCATTAATTTGTGGGATTTGGATACATGGATGTTTCTTAATTCCTTTGATATGCTTCTCAAAATCATCCTTTTTCGAATTCAAATTCGAATTCAACCCTCGATCTTCTTCGTTTTTAGCAACTAAAGAACATTGTTGATGTGATTTTCCAAACAAGGCTTTAATCTTAGTCTTAAGCTTTTTAGTCCAAGACTTCTTTCCATGAAAACCCCCCATAAACCCTTTATTATTTTCATTTGCATATACAAAAAAATACTCTTGGGGATTAATTTCTCTACTAACCTGACAAGATTCAACAGGAGAAACATTACATGACTCAAAAGGAGTAGTACTTGTTATTGGGGTGACAGCAGTATGTGTGCCCAAAGGAGTACTAAAGAAATCTGCATTGAACATCTTTGGAGTAGAATCTTCTAGAAGCTTCTCGACCATTTGCAGGCGAGGTGGAAGGTGGAGAGGGAGCAACTTTCCCATGTAGAAAAGCTCATCAGCAGGGGATGTTGTAGTATCTCGTTCAACATTGATCGTCGATCCCATTTGGAACTCGAATTCTCGAGGATTTTGTGAGGGTGCAGACAAGGTTGTTGTGTAAGAACTTACTTCCATGTCAATGTAATCATCATCTTCTTCTTCATCTTCTTTTTCTTCGTATTCTTTCGCCTTTTCATGTTTACCTTCATCCATTTTATGTTCATTTAGATTGTAAGAGCAGCAATCCACAGCCATTATATGTTAAATCACAGTACTTTAAGGCTAGAAATGGTGTATTTAGAAGCTGTAAGACTGAATGTGAAGGCAGGATAAAAAGGATATGAGCTTATATCTTGTACATAGATTATATAATACCTACTTTATTAGCAGAGGCGGAGAAAAAATTGACTCCTCGTATGTATCTTATCATAATTTTCTATCTCAGTATAATTGACTATATTATGTACTCATTTCGTTGTTCTTCCCGTTTAAAATATTCTATTTTGCAAGAGAAATTTGATTTAGATTTTTAAGACATATATAGATATAAAATATATCCATGTAAGGTCTCATTAAATTCGTCTTAATGTATTCTTTTTTATCATATATTTTTTATAATTTTTTATAATGCGTATTTAGAGATATTAAGGCACGAAAATTACTTTGAAAACTATGCAAAAAGTAAATGGAAACAATAAAATAACAAAAAAAATATTATTTAATATTTGAGACTTTTTATTTTTGCAATAGATTATATTATTTATTAAATTTTATAAAAGAAAAAATGGATGATGCCAAAGTAATGAAAAGAAAAAAGATATTTTTTTGAGATATATTTTTTGGGATGTAACTGTCAGAACTGAGAAGTAATAGTGAAAACTCTGAGAGCTTCCACTTATAAAATTCAGAGCATCATAGAGAGATGTAGAGAAAATTTATCTACTATATGAAAATTGAAATGGGCCAGTTTCTGACCCATCTGTCTTAATTATTTGTAGTATTTTCTAGGCTATAAAACATCACAAATTCTTATTCTTGTGTGAAATAGCTATATTGTTAGTTAAGTTAAATAGTCAAACTAATATAATTATTAGCATATATGCTCTTTATTTAATATCGTTTCACTGAAAGACGGCCTCTCACTAGAATAACTCATAAAACATAGTTTTACCTTCTTGTAGACTCTTGGGTCACTTAGTGACAATGGACAAAGCTTAATTAATTAATATTATCATTAAATTATAAAATTAATGATGTTACTTTACTTATAAACTGGGGTCTATATTGGACAATATAATATAATTTTAAATTATTTTGCATTAGAAAAACCATAAAAAAATTACTAAACAAAACTAGTGTCTGTATTTAATTAAGCTTATCAGGCTTCAACTGATTTGTAAAGTCATTGGTTTTATGCATTTCCTTTTGCTCATATGGTGGCTGACAAACTCTTTTCAGAAGTTACTTGAAAGATGAGAATGTTCTAACCACATTTATAAAAAACTTTTGAGTAAAAGGAGGGAAAATAAAGAAGAAATATATTCTTAAAGATAGATAAAAATACATGCTAAATGTATTAGTTTTAGAGGCAAAGTTAAGTCTTTAGGGAAGTGAGACCAAAATTTTCATATTAACGTCACAAAATTTAAGAGATGTAGATTACAAATATTTAGAAGTTTAGGATATTTGAGCAACATTGGTTATGTTGACATAGAGACTAGCAAGCTAATATTTCGACTATAGGTCTTTATTTGATTGTTCAGGCGGGTTTTAGGTATAATATCTTGGGTCGAATTAATATTAGTTTCTTGAGTGCATGTAATTATTTTGACAATTTAATGTGATTTTTATAATATAAGTTATTTCTGATTAGGTTAGATCATATCCGATTTTAGTTAATCGGGTCAATTTTGTACAACTATCATTGAATGTAGAGTTAATATAGTTTGTAGGCCAAATATCCAACATATACTACATTTTAACTTATCTTTGAGGATGGACTGTGGTCGATTTTCACCCACTAATAGCTCCACCCTTTGTTAGTTAGCTTTCAAAGCATCTGTACTTGGATTTTTCTTATTTAGAAAAACTAGAATGAATCCCGACCTTTTGTTTCTCCAAAGAAAAGCCACTAAAAAAAAAAATTTGAATCTTGTATCAGCTAAAATAAGTTTATCTTTTTCAAATAAAATCTTCAAATCAAATCTCATCTAATTCTTGCATATCCTAAAATAAAACAACACAAAACATAGTAAAGAAAGGAAAAAGGGTTTATTCTCTTGGGACTTAGAGCAATGCAATGAAGGTGAATTGATATATTTTTGGTAGACTAGCTTTTGACTCAAATTTTGAAATATTAAAATGGGCTAATACAATCAAAACATATTAAGATTAAAATAATGGGCAAAGGGACAAGTGCATTCAACCATAGCTCTTCTTTTTCTATGAGTTTTACTGGATTTCTGGAATGTTTCTTGTCTTCTTTTAACTCTTGCTTCTTTTTTATTAAAAATTAAATTATAATCTTCGATGGGTTTTTTTTTTTTTTTTTTATTTTAAAGTATCACTATGATCTTCATTGTCTTTTTCTAAAGCATCACCTTTCCCTGCTTTTGGTAATTGTATTTATTGTAGTAGTATTGTCAGCTCAGCTAATGTATAATAAATAAGTAGTAGTAATAAATAATAGTAATATTTGTATTACTCAACATATATTAAAATTTTAAAAAATAAAAAAAATAAAGTATCACAATATCAATCCCAATGCCTTTTCGGATTTTGCTATGTTCAAGAATCAAGATG
This sequence comes from Amaranthus tricolor, assembly GCF_026212465.1. Classification (NCBI taxonomy): domain Eukaryota; kingdom Viridiplantae; phylum Streptophyta; class Magnoliopsida; order Caryophyllales; family Amaranthaceae; genus Amaranthus; species Amaranthus tricolor. The sequence goes on along the minus strand of NC_080062.1, from coordinate 20,768,167 downwards.
GTATTTATTCTATACGATGTTACAAAGTACTGGTGTTTGTATTGGTTTTGGTATTAACTCAATGCCTCGCATAAAGTTAGAATTTAGGGAGAGAGGTATTGCGCAAATCATATTTATACCTCTTCAAGGGAGAGAGTAGGATAAATGCACGCGCTCAAATTAAAATATCAAATAGTGAAAGCCCTACAGACGGTTAGTACCAAGATAGTGTAGGAGAAAACACCTGTAAAACACAAAATAAGCTAAACTAATATTGAACAGTTAGGAAAAAAAAAATAAATACGCAAAACTAAGATAGACAGAGATAAGTGAAGGGGGACTATTAGAAATCTGAGACACGAATTCGACGTCACCAACTACTTTCTACTTTTAATTTAACTCGTTTAATTTATTTGAGTAATTATGTCAAATTTTTATATTTGAACATATTCTTCAACTTCAACTCTATTTTACTCTCTATAGTAACTCATCTAATCTAATTTTTTATCTGTCTCACATGGATTGAAAGGTTATGTTAAAGATATGTGATGTAACCATGCGAGTATATAATTTTGGTTGCAACATCATATATGAAGGTTTAAAATGATAGTTCAACTTAAACGAATTTTTTCTATACAAAATTTATTAGTTATTAAATGTAAGTTTGAAAATTTACGAAAAACAACAAATATTTAAAAGCTAAATTATATTATAAAATAGTATGCTATTTTTAATGAAAATTTAGATTTTGGAAAGAAAAAGTGTTATTGGCATTAGGGGTGATAGAATATATCTTCTCTATTTTTTTTACCTGTAATATTTTGCTAGCATTTTTATTACTTGCATCATGTCTTTAAATAGTAAAAAAAAAATGCTTAATTTATTAGTTACTTCACTTTATTTGTGTGAGCCACTTCTAATCCTTAAACAAGGGTAACAATGATATTTTTCTCTACTATCAAACAAAGCTAATTATACTTTTCACATAAAGTTTAATTTATCTAATTTAATATCTCACAATTAGCTCTTAGGGGTGTTTGGAATTGCCTTTTTTGTTAACTTTTTTTTACCAAACATCTTCATATTGCTTCTGATAATAGTTTCAGCTAACATTGATTTACCAAATACTCCCTCTGTCCCGTGTAATTTGCATTAAGGAAAAGTGTTGTTTTTTAAGAAAAAGGTGAATAATGGTAATAAATGAAGAGAGAGAATGAATTGTGTAATTAAAATTAAAAGAGAATTAAATTTTATGTACGAGATGAAAAGGAAGTGGGGTGCCATAATCCAATAATAGAAATAATGCAAATTAAGTGGGACGGACCAACATAGAAAATGCTGCAAACTAAATAGGACGGAAGGAGTAGACCCTTAATCTCATTGCAATGACAATTGATATTTTACTATAATGTATCAACTACCTTAATCTATTATCTATAAGCAAATATATTTTGGTCCAAGTTTAAAAAAAAGCGAATAAAATATAACATATTATGAGATTTCAACTATATGACTGTAACTATATGCTTATCTTAATAATGGTTAACTATATTCTTATCTTAATAATGGTTGAAGCCTTTTTATACTATATATTCTATGAGGATTTGAATTCAAAATATATTCAACTTTCTAAGGTTAGCCACATTCATACACCAGATAAATGGTTATTAGAACCTTGTGAAAATCTTATGTATGATCAACAAATGCATTAATCAAAGGTTTGTTAGGAAGTAAGATCAAAAAGATATACACAAATTTTTGTGAAAGTGTCTTTTAAGTTCATCAAACATCCCAGGGGTAAGAAGCCTTTTAAGTTCTTCAACCACTGGGCTGAGCTGGAGGGCTTTATTGATAGTGTCTCTAAAGTGTGGGGTGACTCTGTTCCGGGTTGTAGAAGTTTTCAAATTACGGATAAGCTCAAATGCCTGAAACCTATCTTGAAAGACAGACTTCAAGTCAATCAGTTGCAAGCTCTGGTGATGCAAGCAGAGGATGATCTTCTCAATGCTCAAAACGAACTCCATAAACACCCTTATGATCCAGAACTCTCCTCAAAAGAGTATGCTGCTGCTGATAGACTTAGGATGGCTAAGAATGACCAAGGTGTAACACCCTGGCCCCTCGGACCGCTGGTGACTACTCATGGAGACTGTAGACTGGCCCCACAAACCAACACAAGTCTTTCCAGCGCACTTTGGCCTCACTCGTGCGCACCCGGGAACACTTCCCAGAAGGTCACCCATCCTAAGATTGCTCCCCACCAAGCACGCTTAACTATGGAGTTCTTAGCAAATGGGCTCCCTAGAAAAGAAGATGCACCTTGTTGATATGAGTAGGCTATCAATCCTTTTTTTTTGTTTCAAGCTAAATCTGGGGTATTCCACAAGGTACTTATGTCAGCCAGTTAACCAAATTGAATTGGTTGAAATTTGGAGATGAGAATTCCTGCTACTTTCATCAGAGCATTAGACAAAGGCAAATTGCTAATCGAATTCTCCTCCTTAATGAGAATGGGGCTCTTGTTACTAACATCAGAAGAATTCAAGAGTCTTTTTTTTTTTTCTATCAGCAACTACTGTGTAATAATCTTCACTGCCGAAGGCTTATGGACATGAACGTTATTAGAAAAGGGCCTCTGTTAGAGAATTCTCACCATGAGCAACTTTCTCTTTGCTTCTCGGCAGAGGAAATCAGGAATGTGCTATGGAGTATCCCTGACACAAAAATTCCGGGCCTGGATGGATACAATAGCAAATTCTATAAAGCTGCTTGGTCCGTTATAGGTGACGATGGTATTGAGGTTGTTCAACAGTTCTTCAGAAATGGGAAACTTCTCCAGGCCTGGAACACTACTGTTGTTCACCTCATCCCCAAGGTCCCTAACCCTAACAATCCAGGTGACTATAGACCAATTACTTGTTGTCATACTCTATATAAATGCATTACTAAATTGATTTGTAGCAGACTCAAATTGGTTCTTGGTCATATTATTAGTCCTTCTCAGGGTGCCTTTGTGGAAAGGCGTAACATTATGCATAATATACTTCTGTGCTAGGACATTGTAAAGCAATATGGTCGGAAACACTGCCCTCCTAGTAGTTTACTGAAGATTGACTTGAAGAAGGCATACGTTACTCTAGAATGGGCTTTTATTAAAGATATGTTGATCTCTTTCAATTTCCCTTCCCACTTTATTAATATTGTTATGACCTGTATTAGCTCAGCCCAATTCTTCTTGATCCTAAATTGAAGACCTATGCCTCTGTTTAGATCAAAGAGGGGAATCAAACAAGGAGACCCAATGTCCCCTCTGATTTTCGTGATTTGTATGGAGTATCTTTCTAGATTACTAAAGGTTGCTGGGGATCATGTGACCTTCAGATTTCACCCAAGGTGCAATAGGCTCAAGCTTAACCATCTCTGCTTTGCAGATGACTTAATGATATTTTGCCGGGGTGACATGGCTTTTGTTAGAATTTTGCTTGATAAATTAGAGATTTTTGCGAACTCCTCTGGTTTGGTTGCCAACTCTTCAAAATCTGACATGTATCTGACATGTATGCCCGCTTTGTTGAAATAGTATATAGTGGATTCTTGTAATATTCCTTTGGGTTCTATGCCTTTTCGCTATCTAGGGATTCCGCTCTCTTCCAAACATATTTCTGCAGTTGAATGTGAACGTCTTGTTGTTAGAATGACCGTTAAGATAAGATCATGACAAGTCCGGAATCTCTCTTATGCAGTTAGGCTACAACTTGTTTCTTCTGTTTTGATGAATATCACAAAATTTTGGTGTCAAATCTTTGTGTTGTCTAAGAAGGTGCTAAAACATGTGAATGGAATCTGCAGAGCATATCTCTAGCATGGGAAAGATGATTCTGAAACCCCTGGAAATATGAATTGGGCTAAGGTTTATACTCCAAAAAAGCTGGGTGGCTTGGGTATTCGTAACTCGGAAGTATGGGATCTAGCCGCAGTGGGTAAACATGTATGGCATATATCCTCTATGACTAACTCCATGTGGGTCAAATGGGCGCATGGTGTCTATACCAAGGGTAGAAACTGGAGGGTCTTTAATCCTCCCATAACCTCAAGCTGGGCTTTTAAGAAGATATGCAAGGTTAGAGATAGGCTGGGTTAATGGACGCATAATAGCTCTTACTCTATTAATGAAGTCTATCATGAGCTCTTAGGGGTTGGACAACCAGTTGACTGGGCGGGGTTTGTGTGGAATAGAAGCTCCATTCCCAAAGCTCGATTCATATTATGGTTAGCGATGAACGAGAGATTGAAGTCTAGGGACAAGCTGGCTGCACTAGGGCTCATCCCTACTGACACATGTCCTTTATGTGGTTTGACATCAGAATCTCACTCTCATCTGTTTTTTGCTTGTAACTATAGTTCTCAATGCCTTCGAGACATATTGACATGGGTGGGTATCAAGGCTCCTAATGACTCCCTTGCTTATTTTGCATCTCGAAAGTGGAAGTGGTCTACAGCTAAGAGGAAGATTGCTATTATTTCCCTATGCAGTCTTATGTATGAAATTTGGTGTGTTAGGAATGACTCGGTTTGAAATTTCAAAGTCCCTATGGTAAGTAGGGTTACTAGGCAAGTGAAACTTGCAGTAAAGAGTAGAGTCTTGCATATTCCAATCAAAAGCGTTAATATATAAAACCCTTGGATTAGAAATCTTTTGAACTATAAGTAAATAGAGTATACTTTATATCTAACTACTTTGCCTTATTTTGTTTTCATGGAGCTCTAATCCCCCTATGCACATGAAGAGTAGAAGTTGGAAAACCCTTCCTAAAAGGAGTGCCCCTCTTTCATGCTGATGCAAAAAAGGGAGATTGTTCTCATATTTAGAGTACTATGTACTGTTTTGTTTAGGCTTAATGAATTTTTTTTTATTCTAAAAAGTGTAAAAATTAATACTAAAGTCTCTTAATGATAAATACTCCCTCATTTTAGTAATTTTTTTTTATTTATGTATTTTATCTCATTTTTTTAATTAATTATGTCAGTTGATTTATTTTGTTCTATTTCCTTTTATGGTTTGTCGTATTTAAAATTTTAGCAAGTAAAAGTAAAATAATTGTTAATTTTACAAATGAAATTCTGTCGAAATTTCGTCCATTAGTTGGTACCCCTGGGACTCTGAACCCTGGATCCACCACTGCCTTCTATTCAGTCTACTTGTCCGAGTTACCTTTATCACACTTTCTGAGGTAACATTTTAACCTTTAATATCTATAATTGTATATAATTAAAAATTATGAAAAGTTGATATTAATTATCTTTGCATTGAGACGAATAAAACAAGATCATATTTGATGATATTTTAACTTATAGATTAAAAATAAAATACAAATTAAAAATAATTAGTAAATAATAACTAAAAACTAAATAGGACAAGTAATAAGAATAAGAGGAAGTACGTTACATTTTAATAAAAGTCAACTAAAATTATGCAAATAAATTATAGTATCATTTTTTTTCTAAGGGCATATTCTCTGGGTCGTAAACTTTTGAATTAAAGTGAATTTAAATTCAGTAAATTAAACAAAACTAAATGTAATATTAAAATATGGGAGTAAAAAAAGTGTGTTGAATTGAACAGAAGAAGTAGAGCTTAGCAAGACTCCAAACTTTTGTGTTGAATTAATAAAAACTAAATGTAATATTAAATTTTTACTACTGAATTGATAACAATACTCTAAATTTTTACTATAAGATATTTTAAAATCTGATATATGAGTATATCGAATCCAATAAATGCATAGAATGACCCTAAAATATAGAGAGAATGAATTTCATTTGTAATTAAAATGAAAAAAAGCAAAAATAAAGAGATTGTAGACTTACCACCAATCAACCATAAAGTCGGTATTATTATTAAAAAACAACTACCAAAAAAATACGTGTTGTGTAACCCTATTTGGATTTGGTGTTGTAACCTATTGAAGTTGGTATTATAATATATTAGAGTTGGTATTATAACCTATTAAAATTGGTATTTGTAGCTGGCGTTATAACCCATTAAAGTTGGTTTTGGAGTTGGTATTATAACTAGAGGTGTTCAACAGGCCAGGTCGGAACAAAATTTAAATGGGACGAGGCGGGTTATGTCAAATGATAAATGGGTCGGGGCAGGTCAAAGCCCATTTCAATACGACCCACTTTGACCCATTTTTTAAAAGTTCATAAAATAGTTATTTTTTATTTTATGGTTCGTTGGGTCAATTCAACTATGTATATAATAATTTCATATAAAAATATAAAAAGAAAGTGGTAAAATATTTTTTACAACCAATTTCTTTAATTATCCCACCCGACCCAACCCTTTACGCCAAGGCCCATTAATGACCTGACCCATTATTGACCCAACCCGCTAATGACCCGTTAAAATGTGACTCGACCCTTGACTCGTTGGGTCGACCCGCTCCCTTGAACACCTCTAATTATAACCTATATGGAGTTGGTATCATAACCTATTGAAGTTAGTATTATAAACTATTAGAGTTGGTATTATAACTTATTAAAGTTAGTTATAATACCAACTCTAATGGGTTATAATAGGTTACAATGCCATCTCCAAAATACCAACTTTAATGGGATATAATACCAACTCTAATAGGTTATAATACCAACTTCAATAGGTTATAATACCAACTTCAAATAGGTTATAATATTGATTCCAAATACCAACTTTAATAGCTTATACACAAACTCTAAATAACAACTTTAATAGGTTATAATACCAACTTCAATAGGTTATAACACCAACTTCAATAGGTTATGACACCAACTTCAAATAGAGTCAAACGCGCGCGTCAGTTTTTAGGGTTTTCTCTTTTTTTTAATTGTTGGGCCTGGGCCTAGAGAGCCGTCTCTTATAAAGATGGTCTCTCAGGAGAGGCGCTGTTTATTTTGTTATTCATCTGTTCCATTAGATTTGCATCAAAGAGAAAAAGGGTAATAAATAAAGAGAGAAAATGCATTGTGTGGATGAATTAAAAGAGAGTTAAAATATATGGATGAGATTAAAACAAAGTGGTGGGTCATTGTCCAAAACTAGAAATGATCCAAATTAAGTGGAACAGACTAAAATGAAAAATGCTGCAAATTCGGTTGAACAGAGGGAGTATATCTTATAAATTATGTAATTTAATCTATTATTTTGAGCATTTATATATTAGGTAATGATAACTAAAAGGTATAAAAAAGTTATTATTATAAAAATATGCTATTGGAAGATTCAAACAAAATCCCATTTGACAATATTTTTATTACACATTAGCCGTAACATATCATAACATCATAACATATACTAAAAAAAATGTAAAATGTAAAATGTCTTCATTCTAAAACACTTGCCATTTAGATTTTTTTGATTGGATACTCAATGTTTGATATTGGCTTACGTGGCAAATAAAGTTGATAAACATGTCATTTTTAGTCTCTAAAAAATTAATTAAACGAGTAACTTACCATTTTTGAATTAACATATACTAAACATTAAAAAGAATGTCAAATGTCAAATGTCAAATGTCAAATGTCTTCATTCTAAGACACTTGCCATTTGGATGTTTTTGATTGGATTCTCAATGTTTGATATTGGCTTACGTGGCAAATAAAGTTGTTCAACGTGTCATTTTCAGTCTCTTTATAATTAATTAAACTGAGTAATTTACTGTTTCGAAAACAACATAAACATACTGATTATGACTTAAATTATTGATTCAAATTTATTACATATCGTAAATTTACCTTCTTTATAAACTAAATAATTATTTACTGTAAATTTATCATCTTTATAAACCACATGATTTGAATATATCTTTTTAAAAGTAATGAGCTAAAAATTTTTGCTCCAAAAAATAATATAAATAATATAATACTAAAAAATAACATGGGTTATACTTTTACTAAAATTTAGCTAACATAAAAAACAAGTGGTTTAGCAGGTAGCATCGAACTTTCATGAAATCCCAGTAGTAGCACTTTTTATAAGATTTTTCCACATGGTAGCATCTAGTTTATGCCTTATCTAACTGCCGTAGCATTTTCCGTCAAATTCTTGTCAATTTCTATTTAATTCACCATTTTAACATTTCTACCCTTATTAAGTGTTGGTTGTTGTCTTTATAATTTGCTCTAAACCTTTTTTATGCTTTCAAATGTTTAATTTAGCATTTTGACGTTTAATTCATTGTTTAATTTATTAATGATCTCAAATGTTTAGGGTAAATTGTAAAGACAAGAATCAATACTTAAAAAGGGTAGAAACGTCAAAATAGTTAATTAAATGGAAATTGACAAGAATTTAATGAAAAATGCTACGGCGGCTAGATAAGACATAAATTGGATGTTACCATGTGGAAAAATCTTACAAAATTGCTACTACTGGCGATTCATGAAATTCGATGCTACCACGTAGAATTTCCCATTTGAATATTAAAATTAGACTTTTAAAGGATTTTTTTGGGGAAAATTTTGTTAAATGATTGGTTAATTAAAGAGCATTTAAAAATTCCTTGATCAAGGAAATTTATGAGCAAGCAATTGTGAACTTTTCAAATGACCTAATTCATTAAATTTAAATAGGAGTTGTAGGTAGCTTTTATTGGAGCTTTGTAGATTAGTAGTAATAATTACAAATAAAGTATAAAAAGAAAAAAATGAGAAGGTAAAGAGAGATAACTCTTTTAGAATAATTACTTAGTTAAACGATATAATTGACAAAAATATATGTTTAAAAAAAGGCTTTATTTTTATTTATTTCTATATCTTATAATAAACTTAATTAAAAATTTAAAAATATTAGCTATAATTATTTTCATTAGTTTTATTATCGTTGTCACATGGTTGCATTTTTTTTTTCAGAATACTAACTATAAGTATCTTGATTACTAATATTATTTGTCAAGAGTAGCTAATTAATTTATATATTAACAAAATTATTAGTTTCATATCGTTTAAATTTTATATATAATGTCAAAGATTTTGAAAAGGTTTATTTACGTCATTGTAATCAATTTTGTGGTTTTTAACTTTCGTAATACTAGCTAGCCTAAGATAAATAACATGTATTAGAGTAAATTGGCAAGCTACTCTTACAATTTGCTATTTTACGTAGTAATATCAATAAGACAACAACAGCTTGGATCGAATAAATTATCGTAAACACATTGTTATAAATGATAGTATTATTTTTTGCTAGAATTTCTTAAATAAATAAACTACTAAATAAAGAAAGTGAACAAAATAAAAGAACTAATTTTGCTTTTATAGTTCTGAATCACACGAAAATTGAATAAGTACGTATATTAAATTTTTTGACTTTAAATACCTTTTGACTAAACTCGATCTACTAACATTCAACATGAGAGGTTCTAGGCACATTTAAAATGTCCGACCACTCATAACCCCTAAAATATACTCGAGTTAAACAAAATAAGATGAAATTGTCTAATAATAATTAACTAAAAGCAAGCGGAGATTATATTCAGTTTGACAATTAACAGTGAAAAGAGATAAATAACGAAGAGCAAAAGAAGGCAGTAATGGATGGAATAAGGCAAAAATGGCCGACCATCCCAGAAAAGAAGGAAAGTTGGAAACATAGTTAGATATTAGAAGAAGTGGAAGTGGTGTGTAATGTGTTGTAAGCAAGAAACATGGTGCGCCTTTTCCTTTTATTGTTGTTGAAAAGAAACAAAGAAAGTCGAATCATGAATGGGACTCACAACTCTCAACACCACTAGGCTGAGGAGCCCTCTTCTGCAATCATTCTCTCATTTTGCCTACTCTTTTACTAGAAGAGAAACACTTCTTGCCATTTTCACCCACCACTAGGGGTGTTCAACGAGCCAGGCCGGTGAGCTTTTTAGAAGGATTTTGTACAGCCAGTCTCTTGAGAGATCGTCTCTATGAAAGATGTCTCTCAAGCTCAACCTATTAAAACTTAATGCCTACTTATTGTTTCCCTAATGCTTACATCATCCTTAATGCCTACTTGTATCATTCTTAATTCTTATTTGCCGTATCCTTAATGCCTACTTACAATATCTTAAATGTCTATTTACAAAATCCTTAATGTCTACTAACATTATTCTTAATGTCTACTTACATTATATTTAATGCCTACTTACCGTATCCTTAATGCCTACTTATAATATCCTTAGTGCCCACAGAATAAACGTGCAATACTTACAATATCTTAAATGTCTACTTATAATATCCTTAATGCCCACGAATAACACACTCTATACTATCCTTTATGGGTCAGCCCAATTCGAAATGGTCTCTCAAAAAGACCGTCTCTCACAAGAATTTGTGGCTTTTGTAAGGGACGGGTTGAAAATGGATCGAGCCTAAAAGGACTCTAGTCCCTCTACTATAATTAAAATGAAGCAGACTATAAAAGGGCTTGATAAGGGTCAAAAACAAACCCTTTAAAATAGCATAATTGATGGATAATTTAACTATTATAAATGTCTACCAATAGTGATTATTGAGTTTTTAGGGCCTTTATCCAATTTGACACATATTTACTTAAATCCGGTCCACTGAACACCCCTACCCACCACCATCTAACCATTGCTAATTAGTAGGAAAGCTTTATCATAAATAAGTTAATTAAATAAGCAATGCAATCCATAATGTTGAAAAAATAACACACATGTGATTCCAAGTTGAAAGATTAGAAAGGGGTTGACTACATATAAGCTTGATGGACTACTCCTCCTAATACCAATTGGTTTTAAGATGGAACCTCATTAGATTTGTGTGAAATCAACTCTCATCTTATGTGGATTTGATAAATATGCTTCTAATAGATTTAACATTTTACACATATCAGTAATTTGAATACACATAGACAACAACTATGTTAGAGCCTTAAACCCAAATATATAAATGGTGATTTGATGATGAATATGGGTAAACTTACACTAGTACAAGCTGATACTATCAAACAAACCGTTTTAAACGAAATCGTTAAGTTTAGGATGATACTATCTACTTAATGCCTGATAATTTACAATAGTACAAGCTGATAGTTTCCATGTTATAGTAATTTTTCTCAGCTAATAACAATACTTGATGGGAGATAACGTGGTTAGTAAACTAGTGCAAACATTATCAGTTTATAGTTGGAGTCTGCTTCCCGACTCGGTCAATCCACTCAAATTCCATTTTCAACTTCTCGATATCAAAAGCTCTGATTTTTGAATTGTCTTTCCTGAATGAAAAAGATTCCAAATATTTCATTTGAGGCAGTTGAAACAAATACAGACTTGAACACCCCAACAACGGTATAACCACTGTCTAAAAAACAATTTCTACAAGTACTACATTTTATCAACCTAGCAAAATTTCCTTCTTTGATATACATGTGCTCTTTCAAGTTTTCCACCACACTAAAAGTGGTCACAATATGCAAATAACAAAACACAAACAAATCAACAGATAAAAATTACCTATTGATATTGATAGTCAATCCCTCGTAATCAAGAATGCCCAACAATTATTATTGTCATTACAACTGAAAATTATCGGAAATCGAGAGACCTGGGCTTCAAAATCGAGGTATTCCTCCTCCAAATTTCTTTAGGAATTCGATAGTCTGAAAACTTCATCTTCTCCATGTGATGCCACATTTGAGTTGCCAAGTAGTCAAAATTATATCACAAATTCTTATGAGAGACCATCTTTAATTGGACTGGTTCAAAAATGAAAATATAAATTAAGCTTTTTGGTAGGCATTAAGAATATAGTGAATAAGCATTCAGAATATTGTAAGTACTTAAGTACTTACTCAGTGGGCATTAAGTATATTGTAAGTAGACATTAAGGATATCGAAAGCAAGCTGGTAAGCTAAGTTTCTCGGTAGGCATTAAGAGTATTGTAAATAGACATTTTAAGAACTTTTTCGATGGGCATTAAGTGTTGTAAAATGTTACTTTATTTATCAAATAAACAATAAATTAAAGTTACAACTTTATAGAAGGAAACAAATTACATATAACAATCAAGAACCATACTTATGTATACCACCGAGAACTCCGAGAAACTGATCTTCAAACCCGAACAAAATAACAAGAAGATTTTGTTTGAACTTAATATTAATTCTAGGCAAGATGTTCTTTCCTAAAACATCATTTCCTCCCTACTACGGTGCTTTGGAATAAACCGGAAATATGTTCTGAGATATAAAGAATTACACTAAATTCCTGGCACACGGAATCTAGAACGATGTAAGGAAAACTTAAATGGAAGAAGATACGAAAAATTACAATCGAGGATTGCAAATTCTCTATGTAAAGTGCTCGAGAAGAAAAGAAATCAGAAATTCCTTCTCATGTGTCAAATAACCACACAAGCATTCTATATTTATAGAATAGCTTACACTTTTTCACGAAGCAATATGTTACTCCATGAAACACAAGATTGGTTCACGAACTAATGTCGTCTTTCAATCAAACTATCCCAATATATTTGTTTAATATAACCATATTTAAGCGTTGGTAGTTTCATTAAAACTAATAAAACGGATAAACTAACTTTGCAAAGAAGAATCCGCAAAACAGAAGGCAACTCGCGAGCCACGATTTGGGTCGCGAGCCGCGACCTGCTGTTCCACAAAACAGTAGCTTTCCTTCCTTTCTCGCGAGCTGCGAGTTGTTTCATGATCTGTGAACACTACTTTTTGCTAAAAACATAAACTTTGCAACCTTGGGATATTCTCAATTTAATTTATTTAAATTAATTTATATAAATTAATTTTCGATGACTATTATAAGCTCTAAATGACAACAATCCTCCCCCATTTAGAGTTTATAATCCTTTTCTTCTTTCGCGATCCATAATCTCCAACCCATTTCATGCATCAATGCCAATGTCCTTCCAGATTGAATCGACACCTAGTATCACGCATCTTTACAATTGATCATATCCCTTAATGTCCTTCCGGATTGCATTAAGCAGATATATCCAACCAATTGAAGGAGTAGTACACATGAAATAATTCATTAAACTCACATCTGTGACACGTTAAAGGCCATGTGTCCATATCTATTCATAAGTTCAATGAAATCATAAGTATGCCCCTTGATTTCGTTGAGGCGGCCAAACCCCGAACTTATATAGGTAGCTTCTCCTGATTACCATGCTTTCATGAATAAAGCACTCAATCTAGAGATCTTCTAAACTCTAGAAATTGGAGACCTCGAGGGACTACTCTACTACCTCGTTATTCAACATTACGAACAAAGCAACTAAAGGGTCTCAAAATTGCTTCCCAACATCTGATGAGCGATCAATGCACATTGAATTTAAGACTAGATGTTTCTCCTAGCGTTGAATTGGCTTTCGCTCATGGTGTTCAAGATGGCATAATAAACCAATTCCTTGAGCCGAAAACTCAAGGGAATTCCTACTCAGTGGCTTAGTAAACTGATCTGCCATATTGAGTGTAGTATTAACATAGTCAACAGAAATGAGCCTTCCCTTGATAAGATCATGCACAAGACTATGTTTTAGTGCAATATGCCTTGACTTACCATTGTATGTTTGACTATACGCTCTATTCAAAGCCGAATCACTTTCACTATGAATAGCCACCGGTGAAATTGACTTAACCAACAGAGGGATCTCATACATGAGATTTCTTAAACATGTAAGGGACAAACCGGTGAAATTGGCTTAACCATTGTGAGTTTCTATGTTTGTATGCCAAGAAGTTTGTGGTGGATGAGGACATGAGGTGTTAAGGGACAAAGTACAACATATACATCAAAGTAAAATATATCCACGGGGAGGCAAAACATGTAAGGGCACTCACAATGTAGGAAGCAGACTAAAATAGATAATAAACATTCTATTACACATTCTGTTACCCCAATGCCATTAATTAACTACCACCTAAAGTGGGGTTTGGAAAGCTCAGAGGTACGCAACCTTACCCTTGTTAATGATAAAACTAACAAAGGAGTTATTTGTGATTGACCCTTGGTAGCAAACGTCAAGTGCAATTTTATGAAGTCTACATGATTCAATAAGTCATTTTACTTTAGTCTATTATAATCAAAAACCAAAGAACTATAAATCATTAGCCCCATCTCACAATGGACATAAAAGAGATAACAAGTGACCAAAATATAGTTCTTACATACCATCAATTTAAAGATTCACTAAAACCCTTAGATTTCGGGCTAGCAACAAACCAGTGTATGAAAAAGAATTGATGGCTATTGTGTTCGTCATTCTAAAATGAAAAGATTACCTAATGGGAATGAGATTCACGGTGAAAACTGTTTAAAAAAGTTTGAATCATCTCTTTGAAGTTTGAACAAAGGGAAATCAATGGAAATTATCAGAAGTGGGAAATAAAATTGATGGATTTTGACTTTGCCATTAAATACAACCCAGACAGTAGCAATCTGGTGGCTGACGCCTTCTCTCGCATTCCCAAGCCAGTCATAGAGTTATGGGCTATATTAAGTTCGTGTGGCATTAAGTACTGGGGACTATTGAAGAAACAAGTCTTAAAGATTATTACATTGGTGCCAATTCGAGAGGCTGTGTTAATAGGGGAACAGGCTCCTGCAAGATGCACTTTGGAGAGTAACATTTTATATTTCAAAGGAAGGTATGTAATTGCGAAATCCTCACCCTTTATTTCAGTTTTATTAAGGGAGTACCTGTAACGGATCGTTCTTTTCTAATGTAGGTTTATTATAAAATATAGTAAGTAATGCTAAGCGGAATTCTATCGTACCGTGATTATTGCGAAAAACAAATAAGACAAAACAGAATTTTCAATAAAAACAAAGAAAACTTAAATCATTAAAATATAATTTTACGTATTACATCTTTCTTTAATACATAATTATCGTTTTTACATACCCGTAATATAAACTACATATATACTAACATCACACAGACAATACTATAGCTTCTTAATAACTTCATGTAAAGTTACCTGCAGCATCTGCTCCCGAAATATGGGAACAGCCGATGGAAATCGGTCAGCTTTAAAAAAAACCGAGTATAAAAACTTACCGCAACTATACAAGTATGGATAGTATATGCACGACAATTAAGTAATAAGCAAAAATAAGTGCATTGCAATAAATAATATGCAAGGTATCTTATGTATTATAGGGAATTCATTTTTATATTAGATTCATTTATATATATATATATATATATATATATATATATATATATATATATATATATATATATATATATATATATATATATATATATATATATATATATATATATATATATATATATATATATATATATATATATATATATATATATATATATATATATATATATATATATATATATATATATATATATATATATATATATATATATATATATATATATATATATATATATATATATATATAACTTCTGGTCCTTCTGCTTGAGTACCAGGGCGTGATTTACTAACACTTCTGCTTGAGTGTTAGGGCGTGGAATCCGATTACTTATTTAATGAATGCAACACATATGATCTTTGTTTGATATATGTAAGGGCCTGTTAGGGTGAGGTAAACCAAAACCCCTAACTTAGTGGGAGTCGTCACTCCTCCAGTACAATGTTGCTCGAGCCACAGATCAGGTTAAACAACCTTACTGTGTTCGCCGTATTTTACGTGCCGGAAAACACGTCCCACGTTTTTTACATGCCGGAAGCATGGTTCGGCATTTCCTTACTATCAAGCCTTTTTATTATCATGTTACTGTTTTCATATAAATGCAACATTACAATAACATACAATAGAAATAAATTCATTACGACTTACATACAAATAATCATTTATTATTATTAAAATCAAAACTAAATGGGTCTTTAGTATTTATTTATAAATAAATTTCAATTATGCTTCATTATTTTCTTAATAACTTATTTTTAGATTTAATACATGAATAATTAATTTCCTTAAGATTAAAATCTACATGAAATATTTTAAAATAAATAACTTATTATTAATTGAGTTGGTGTATATTCTTATTCACCAAAATAAATTAATTTTAATTATTATTTTCATTTTTCTTTCTTTTTGCCTACAATAACAATTTAGATTATTAATTTATTTCTTTAAAATTTAAATATCACAAAATTTTACAAAAAAAATAATTTAAATGAAATGAAAATACAGTAACACTAAAATAAATTATTTTTTTTCCAGAATTATTTATTTTTAACCAATTTATGAATTTTCTTATTTTATGCGTTTTTTAAGCAAAAATTAATAATAATATTTATACTCAACTATAATTCACGAAATTAATACACAACTTATATTTCGTATATATATATGTACAGAAAAATTTTCGTTTAAAAATATTAATGTTTACTATTTTAATTAAAAGTATTTCAGATTTTGCGGTTTGTTTTTTTAGAAAAAATTAATAATAATATTTATACTCAATAATATTTCACGAAATTAATACACAATCTATATCTCATATATATATATGTACAGAAAACATTTCGTTTAAAAATATTAATATTTACTATTTTAATTTAAATTATTTCAGATTTTGCGGTTTTTGGCAATTCAAAGAATAAATCATATAAATTAAATTACAACGAATTAATTCACCAAAATTTGCAGAAAATGAAATTTAAATATAATAAACACATATAAAAATTTATGGGCATAATTTCATGTAAATAAATATATGTAAGAATTTATACCTTCAATAATTTCACTATTAATTATTGTAGAATTTTTAGCCACAAAATTAGCTTTCTCCCCTTGAATTTCTATAATTAACACTAAATACAATTATTAGAAAATTTTTGAGAATTTTTAGGAATTTTCCTAGGGTTTTTAGAATTTTTTTCTTTTTCTTTAGCAATTTGCCTTTTATGAATAAATTTTCTGAAATTTTTTTTTTCTCTCTACCTATTTTTCCCACGGCATGCTTTAATTTTTTTTTTTTTTTAATTCTTCCTTCATGGCCAAGAAACTAAAGATAAGAACTAAAAATAATCTTGCCATCTAAGAAAGGACCAAATTATAATCATGCCATGTAGCCTCCTTGCCGCCATCATCCAGATTTTTATTCTCTCTTTTTTTTTTTTTTTTTTAAATTATTATTATTATTATTATATATATTTTTATTTTTAATCATAATTTAATATAGGAAATAAAAAGATTAAGTTATTGTAGGTAATTTAGCTAGACCTAATATTTAGGTAATTTATTTTAAGAGAAATAAATTATATATAAAAGAAAATCGAGAACTTAAAAACGATTGGAATAAAATTTCGAAATGGCATTAAAAAGAAAATAATAAAACGAAACGATTATTGAATTTGTCAAAATATTTAAGATTAAGAAAAACGGTCTGTTACAGTACCGCAACTCTCCTTTAGGGGGTCATGCAGGGAGCTTAAGACATACCTTAGATTGGCAGCTGAATGGTTTTGGGGAGGTATGAGAAGGTATGTGAAGGAACATCGGGTCTGTCTACAAGCCAAAGCAATCAACCAAATTCCAACAGGTCTGTTGCAGAATTTACCTATCCCTTCCAATGAGTGGGAGCTTATTACCATGGACTTCATAGAGGGCTTACCAAAATCAAATAGGGTGGATTCCATTTTGGTAGTAGTAGACCGTCTCACTAAGTTCAATTACATTATCGCCCTTAAGCACCCTTTTAAGGCCCTAACAGTTGCTGCAAAATTTGTAAAGGAGATAGTGAGATTACACAAGTTTCCAACATCTATTGTATACGATCAGAATAGAGCATTCACGAGAATGTTTTGACGTGAGTTGGTGGAAACATATCTGGGGTGCTTTGCAAGTAAACAACCAAGAACATAGGCTAGGTGCTTGCATTGGACTGAGTTTAGTTACAATACTTTCGGACATTTAAAAAACAAATATCTTCTTTTTAGGCCTTGTATGAGCGTGTTACCCCTCACATCGTACGTATGGGTCATCAACAAACGACATTTGAAACTCTGGACCAACTATATATATATATATATATATATATATATATATATATATATATATATATATATATATATATATATATATATATATATATATATATATATATATATATATATATATACATATATATATATATATATACATATATATATATATATATACATATATATATATATATATACATATATATATATATATATATATATATATATATATATATATACATATATATATATATATATACATATATATATATATATATACATATATATATATATATATATATATATATATATATATATATATATATATATATATATATATATATATATATATATATATATATATATATATATATATATATATATATATATATATATATATATATATATATATATATATATATATATATATATATATATATATATACATATATATATATATATATATATTTTTTTTTTAATAATTATTATTATTATTATACTTTATTTTTAATCATAATTTAATATAGGAAATAAAAAGATTAAGTTATTGTAGGTAATTTAGCTAGACCTAATATTTAGGTAATTTATTTTAAGAGAAATAAATTATATATAAAAGAAAATCGAGAACTTAAAAACGATTGGAATAAAATTTCGAAATGGCATTAAAATGAAAATAATAAAACGAAACGATTATTGAATTTGTCAAAATATTTAAGATTAAGAAAAACGGTCTGTTACAACTCTTCCCCCCTTAACATAGTTTCGTCCCGAAACTTGAACCTAAATGAACAACTGGGGATAGCGTTCTCTCATATCAGTTTCACTTTCCCAAGTTGCTTCTTCGACATGATGGTTCGACCATAGCACTTTAACTTGAGGTATTCTTTTATTCCTCAATTCTTTCACTTGACGATCCAAAATTCTAATTGGTCTTTCTTCATAAGCTAGGTTTTCATCAATTTGGAGGGGTTCGTGAACTAACACATGGGATGAATCGTGGATATACTTTCTCAACTGAGAAACATGGAATACATTATGAACTCTAGCTAAACCCGGGGGTAAAGCTAGTTCGTATGCCACCTCCCCTACTCTTTTCAAAATTTCAAAGGGTCCGATA
Organism: Amaranthus tricolor; assembly: GCF_026212465.1. Classification (NCBI taxonomy): domain Eukaryota; kingdom Viridiplantae; phylum Streptophyta; class Magnoliopsida; order Caryophyllales; family Amaranthaceae; genus Amaranthus; species Amaranthus tricolor. Next base: position 20,749,084 of record NC_080062.1, on the reverse strand, counting down.
AATTTAGGGCTTAATTTCCCTTTTATCCCAAAGCGTTGGACTCCTTTCGTTGGTGAAATCTTTAGAAATACTTTGTCACCTTCAGCAAATTGCAAAGCTCTGCGACGGTTGTCTGCATAACTCTTCTGTCTACTTTGTGCTGCCTTCATATTCTCTTGCACTACCCTCAAGCTATCAATAGAGTCTTGGATAAGATCTGGTCCTTCAGGCACATTTCGGTCCATCTGATCCCAACATAACGGCACTCGACATTTTCTCCCGTATAAGGCTTCGTTTGGTGCCATCTTGATGCTGGTTTGATAGCTGTTGTTGTATGAAAACTCTATCAAAGGCAATTTCTGTTCCCATGAACCACCAAATTCAAGAATACAACATCTCAAAAGATCCTCTAATGTCTGGATGGTTCTTTCGGTTTGGCCATCAGTAGCCGGATGAAATGCGGTACTTAAACATAGCTTCGATCCGAATGCTTCTTGCAACTTTTCCCAAAATCGAGACAAAAATTTTGGGTCTCTATCAGACACAATTGTTCTCGGTATTCCATGTAATCTTACAATTTCTCGAACATAAGCATCAGCCAATTGTTTTACTAACCATGTTCCCTTTATTGGCAGGAACCTTGCAACTTTGGTCAATCTGTCAACTATTACCCAAATTGTGTCATTTTCTCGTTGCGTTCTTGGTAATCCAACTACAAAATCCATGGATACGGAATCCCATTTCCACTCAGGAATTTCTAGTGGTTGAAGTAGTCCAGAACTCTTCTGCCTTTCAAATTTCACCTTCTGGCATATCAAGCATCGAGATACAAAATCAGCTACATCTTTCCTCATACCTTTCCACCAAAATAATTTCCTTAATTCTTCAATCATTTTATCTCTACCAGGGTGTAAGTGAAACATTCCTTGGTGTCCTTCCTTCAAAATCTCTTTTTTCAACTCTGTGTTGTCTGGTATACACATTCTCCCGTTCATTCTTAGTTCACCTTTCTCACCCACTTCGAACGCTTCTGTCTCTTTTCTTTGAACTCGAATGATTAACTCGATTATCTCGGGATCTTCTTGTTGTGCTTCTATAATTCTTTCGAACAAAGTCGGTTGTATAGTCATTGCTCCTAAATATTCAACAACTTGATAGTGATTAACAATTTCTAGATTTAACTTCTGGATTTCTCGGTATAATTCCCAAGGTACCGTCATTATAGCATTTACAGATATCCTCGGCCTTCTGCTTAATGCATCTGCCACTTTGTTTGCTTTTCCGGGATGATAATTTATGTCAACTTCAAAGTCTTTAATGATTTCCAGCCACCGCCTTTGTCGCATATTCAGCTCCTTCTGAGTGAAGACATATTTCAAATTTTTATGATCAGTGAAGATCTTGCATGGTACTCCATAGAGATAATGTCTCCATAACTTCAGAGCAAAAATTACAGCTGCTAGTTCAATGCCGTGTACTGGATAATTCAACTCGTGTGGCCTTAATTGCCTTGACGCATAAGTTACTACTTTGCCTTCTTGCATTAGCACACATCCCAAACCTTCCTTCGATGCATCACAATATACCTCAAATGCTTTCCCACAGTCGGGCATGATCAACACAGGTGCCGTCGTAAGTCTCCTTTTAAGCTCTTCTAATGATTTACTCTGCTTCTCGCCCCACTGAAACCGAACTCCCTTTTTAAGCAACTCAAACAACGGTCGGGCAATTTTAGAAAAATTTTCCACAAACTTCCTGTAATAGCCTGCCAAGCCTAAGAAACTTCTTACTTCAGTAACACTCTTTGGATTCGGCCGTTCCATCACTGCTCTAATCTTTTCAGGGTCAACAGAAATTCCATCTTTCGAAACAACGTGCCCTAAGAAAGATATGTTCTCTAACCAAAATTCACATTTACTAAACTTGCCATAAAGTTTCTCCTTTATCAACTTCTCTAAAACTATCCTTAAGTGCTGCTCATGTTGCTCTTCATTCTTCGAATACACCAATATATCATCAATAAACACAACCACAAATTTATCCAGGTAAGGGTTGAAATATCTTTGCATGAGGTCCATAAATGCTGCTGGAGCATTCGTTAGACCAAATGGCATTACTAGAAACTCATAGTGCCCATATCTGGTTCTGAATGCAGTCTTAGGAATATCTTCTTCAGCAATCCTCAATTGATGATAACCAGACCTCAAATCTATGTTCGAAAAGACCCTTGCTCCCCCTAACTGATCAAAAAGGTCGTCTATCCTTGGCAAAGGATAACGATTCTTGATGGTAATCTTATTGATCTCCCGATAATCAATGCATAGCCTCATACTCCCATCTTTCTTTCTGACAAAGAGGACCGGAGCTCCCCATGGTGAAACGCTAGGTCGAATGAAACCTTTTTCCAGCAATTCATCTAGCTGCTTTTTCAGCTCAGCCAATTCAGCTGGAGCAAAACGGTAAGGAGTTTTAGAAATAGGGGTGATATCAGGAATAAGGTCAATATGGAAGTCTACTTCTCTTCTTGGAGGTATACCGGGTAATTCTTCAGGAAACACATCAGAATATTCTTGCACGATCGGGGTTTCTTGCAAACTAGGTTTAGGTTTTACTTCTTCAGTAGTAACATAACATAAGAACCCTTCATCTCCTTGTCTTATCATTTGTGATGCTTGAATTACAGAAATTGTCTCTAGCTGAGATCTTGAGTTCTTCCGAATACACTTTGTTCCCTCGGGAGTTTTTATTCTAACAACCTTTTCCTTACACAAAATCTCCGCTGAATATCTCTCCAACCAATCCATACCCAAAATGATATCAAATGTTCCCAAATTGAATTGAATTAAGTCAGCTGGTAAAAGATTCCCACAAATCTCCAATGGAAAATCATAAAAGATACGATCACACAGGTAAGGTGTATCATCAGGTACGTTGATACACAAGTGGGATTTTTGAGGTTTTAAAGAAATAGAAGATATGCAGAGAAAAGCACTGGAAATAAAAGACCTATCCGCTCCACAATCAAACAAAACATTTGCTGTAAAATTACCAACAGGAAATTTTCCAGAAATTACTTTACCTTTAACTTCAAACTCCTGGTGTAAACCATCATAATGATCTCCAATTGCATGCAGGCCTACTGATGCTCTAGTCTCATTCCTCTGATTGCCAAATGCTCTGTTTCCTGCAGCTTCTGATGTTGTTTTGCTCAGATTGAATGTTTCCCCACAGTTACTAGCCAGATGTCCCTCCTTGTGACACTTGTAACATACAATCTTCCCATTACAGTTTCGGCCTCGATGATCTTTTCCACATAACCTACATTTCCACTGTGTCGGCCTTGCTACAGTCTGAAACGACTTCTTCCCCTCATTCCTGGCCTTCTTGTACCTACTGCCCCCACTAGATTCATTCTTTCTTTTATTAAACCCGTCTTCGTACTCCAAGGCTTGATTGTACAAATCATCAAAATCTTGATATCTAGGAGTGCCTTTTTGGATCCTGAGGTTCAGACCTTCGAAAAATCTAATCGCCTTGCCTCGATCAGAGATCACTATTTCGGTAGCGAATCTAGCCAGCTCTCTGAACTTACTTGCGTACTCGATCACTGACATAGTTCCTTGCCTCAGAAACAAGAATTCATTCTCTTTCTTTCTCTGAAGCGAGGGTGGGTAAAATTGATCACGAAGCTTCTTTATAAATTCTTCCCATGTAGAATCTATGGCGGTTTGTTTTACAGTCCTCCACCATAATTTAGCAGTGCCTGTTAAGTAGAATGCGGCTAATTTCACTTTCATCCTTGAAGGGCAGTTTATAGCCTCCAACAGTTTCTCCATTTCTGCAATCCAATCCTCAAAGTGAACTGGATCAAGTTCTCCATCATATTTTGGAGGTTGATGACTAGACAATCTCTTATAAAATTTCCCCTCATCATCTTCATGGAAACGACTCATCTGCTTCTCCATTAAGTTCAGCAGCCTCTCATTATTCCTTTCCATCATTCTTAACTGATTTTCCAGAGCCTGAACTCTTGCATCCTGGGTCGTGTCATCAGCAAAATCATTCCTCGTCTCTTGAGGTTCACTTCTTGCGATACATCCTCTACCACCACCTCTTGGCATCTTCAATAAAGTAGGGAAGTGTTGCGTTAGCTACATTTTAAATTGCAAATCACATATTTTTTTTTAAGCACAGAAAACACATAAAACAAATTTCATTTAAAATACTAATTTTAATTTTTTTTTTCAAAATGTAATTTATCACGGTGTTTCCTAGTATCGGATAAGAAGATCCGACCATTCGAATAACGTTGGCTCTGATACCAAGTTTAACGGATCGTTCTTTTCTAATGTAGGTATATTATAAAATATAGTAAGTAATGCTAAGCGGAAGTCTATCGTACCGTGATTATTGCGAAAAACAAATAAGACAAAACAGAATTTTCAATAAAAACAAAGAAAACTTAAATCATTAAAATATAATTTTACGTATTACATCTTTCTTTAATACATAATTATCGTTTTTACATACCCGTAATATAAACTACATATATACTAACATCACACAGACAATACTATAGCTTCTTAATAACTTCATGTAAAGTTACCTGCAGCATCTGCTCCCGAAATATGGGAACAGCCGATGGAAATCGGTCAGCTTTAAAAAAACCGAGTATAAAAACTTACCACAACTATACAAGTATGGATAGTATATGCACGACAATTAAGTAATAAGCAAAAATAAGTGCATTGCAATAAATAATATGCAAGGTATCTTATGTATTATAGGGAATTCATTTTTATATTAGATTCATTTATATATATATATATATATATATATATATATATATATATATATATATATATATATATATATATATATATATATATATATATATATATATATATATATATATATATATATATATATATATATATATATATATATATATATATATATATATATATATATATATATATATATATATATATATATATATAACTTCTGGTCCTTCTGCTTGAGTACCAGGGCGTGATTTACTAACACTTCTGCTTGAGTGTTAGGGCGTGGAATCCGATTACTTATTTAATGAATGCAACACATATGATCTTTGTTTGATATATGTAAGGGCCTGTTAGGGTGAGGTAAACCAAAACCCCTAACTTAGTGGGAGTCGTCACTCCTCCAGTACAATGTTGCTCGAGCCACAGATCAGGTTAAACAACCTTACTGTGTTCGCCGTATTTTACGTGCCGGAAAACACGTCCCACGTTTTTTACATGCCGGAAGCATGGTTCGGCATTTCCTTACTATCAAGCCTTTTTATTATCATGTTACTGTTTTCATATAAATGCAACATTACAATAACATACAATAGAAATAAATTCATTACGACTTACATACAAATAATCATTTATTATTATTAAAATCAAAACCAAATGGGTCTTTAGTATTTATTTATAAATAAATTTCAATTATGCTTCATTTTTTTCTTAATAACTTATTTTTAGATTTAATACATAAATAATTAATTTCTTTAAGATTAAAATCTACATGAAATATTTTAAAATAAATAACTTATTATTAATTGAGTTGGTGTATATTCTTATT
>NC_080062.1:20708719-20738719 GCF_026212465.1 Amaranthus tricolor | reverse complement strand
TATACCAAATAGGTGAATTTATTTAAATTAAATAATAATTTGATTTGTTTTCAGTGGCGCAAAAAAATATTGATTTATTTTTGACAATTTCCCTATAAATTTTCATTGACTTTGATTTGTTGCCGATAATATTTCTAATAAACAACTAACAACAATAATTTTATACGGCCTGTTTGGGAGGTAGTAATAAACGGTGGTAATAAGAATAAAACTAGTCTGATTTTAGTTGAAAAGTCACTTGATTACGAATATGAAAATTCTTTTATCGGCTCATTTTCTTCATAAAATTCTTTTCAATAAAAAACCATTGGGAGGGAGTGGTTATGAAAATTTGTAAACAAAAGAAATTTTTTTTCGTAATCAAAATTTCATCATTATAGGAATAACATGAAAGTTTTGATGAAATTTTAAATCAATTTTATTACAACTATTTAAGACCATTTACCAAACCGGCAATTAGAGTTTTCTTAAGTGGCCAAAAAAAAAATACAATAATTACTTTTATAAACGCCAATTAAAAAAGGCATTGTATGGCAAAACAAATTCTTAGCTAATCTAACCTAAGTATTTTATTAATAAATTAATATTAACTTCATAAAGAAAAATACAAAACCATTTCCAATACAACCAAGATTAAGCTTAAGCAGACAATCTGATATTAACACAAAAAACTCTGTAATTGAAGAATTACAATAAAGCTGTTTAGTTTCATTGTTTAGTCTCAGGCCAAACACTGATTTTCTCTTTCTCACGCTTCAAATACAAAGCACTTACAGCTGCCATAAAATATACCTGTATAAATACTATTGCTGGTGTATGATAATTTATCACGCTTTTTCCCGTCGCCAATTCCACTGCCAATAACCCCACTAACCCTAGACCCGCAAGTCTCCCATTTACCCGTTCTGAATACGGGCTGAATCCGAAATCCACCTTCAACCCACCCGATACCGCTTCTTTTAGTGGAACTGGAGGTAAGAATACCCCACTTCCGGATGAACCTGACCCCTCTGTTTGCTTTCCTTTCTTTATCTTTCGGATTTCAGCTTTTTTCCCGGTTCCGGATCTGTACCGGAGCCGTACTTGGGATAGACGGTCATCAAATGAGTCGGATTCTGGTTCTGGGTCGGGTTGGGAAGAAGCTTTAGGGATAAAAGAGCGATGGGTGGAATCGGGTCGTGGAGAAGAGTGGAAGAAGAGAGAGAAGCAACTGGTGCGGAATTGATGGGTTGAAGATGGTGGTGATGATGGTAGTGGTGGAGCTTTTAGCGCCATTCCCAAATTGCTGTAGATTTGTGACATTGTTTTTCTTTTTTGAAAAAAGTATATAATTTTTTAGGGTTTGAATTGGGGAATTTGGATGGATATGTGAGTTTCTATGTTTGTATGCCAAGAAGTTTGTGGTGGATGAGGACATGAGGTGTTAAGGGAAGGGTGATACCCTCGCCTTAATGGCCCCCATGAGTCCCTACATAAACTGAATTACTCGTTTGGCACATGAGATTTCTAGAAGGAAATGGGATTTTAGCCTTGAATAATATGTAAGTCTCTGTTTGTTTAATGGAAATGAAATTAAAACTTGAGAAAATTCCCAAGAAAAAAAAAAATCTTCAAGGGAGGGTGGTAGATGGTAGTTGAATTGAGCTTTTAATATTTCATTATTTTAGTTTGAATGACTTTTAAAGTTTGGTTATGGTTAAAAATCCAAGTGTTTACATGGGAACTACGATCCATACTTAAAATGTCGATAGAGGATTAGGCGATGATCATTTTATCGTGATATCTGTTACAAGGCTGATGATGCCTCTCATTTATTATGTTTTATTGCTCTTTTATTTTCTTTTGGTGCGTCCAATTTTAAGGCAAATATTGTCGAAATTTACGCACAATTTAGTTTTGCTGTTTTCCTACCCCTTTAGTTAAATCATTCAAAGTTTTCTCTTTTCCTTTTATTCTTTATTTTATATTTTATATTTTTAATGTAACACCCGAATTTCCTCCGTTTCCTTGCGGTCATTTAGGAGTGTTACATGAACACTTGTACAGAAGGATCTCTAGGTTGTGTTGTGCACCAATTCACTACGTTGCCCACATACGATTCTTTCATAACTTGTATGAACGGCAAAAGCTCTTCAAATGATTTATCTCAATACAAAAAACCTTTATGATTGCCTTTTGCTTTGATAGACTCTTGTATGTAATTGTGTAGTGATAAGTATTCTTAACCAATAATATGAGATATTTTCAATGAAGGATCTACTCGTATGAGATGCACTATGAAATTGCACACAAAATCACAAGATGACAATGATTAGTGGGGTTAACTTTGCTTACACAAGTATTTTGTTGCTCATAACCTCCATGGACACTTGGACGTATCTTTTCTTGTGCACTCCACAACATACTTCATCGATTCAATCTCAATTACCTTAAATGAATCAAATTCTTGTCCATAGAAAATTTACCATTAAATGTATTATTATTTAACCAAGATCTCCAAGTGTCCATCAACATGGGTTCTACTTCTTTACCACATTGAAACCTAAGATGGATCACTTTTCTTTAAAATATTATCGTTAGCCTCCCTAGCATCATCATCTTCACCTTCATCGTTTGCAACACCCAATTCATTATACCCGAACAAATCAATGTCAAACACTAATGAGTCAAATGTACAAGACACATGATTACTACTTGGAGCTCCTATATGTAAAGATGGTGGCCAAGAAGAAAACTCTGACAGATTATCAATGCTATATTGTTCATCACATAACATTCTTGTGAAAGAACCTACAACTGGACATGAATGATCTATTTCCTAAAACATAATCCAGTTGAGTCACGCCAACTAATCATAATCTAATGCTTTTGAAGACTCAACTCTCTTAAATAATGATAAGAGAAGATTGAAGACTTAATTCTCTTTAATGATGATAATTCAAAACACATATTGATTAAACAAATAAATTAAGTAATTACATTTAATTGTTTAAGTAAGTTTAAAATCATATTTGATATACATTTAATTAATATATGTTTAAGTTCGAAGTTAATGTAATATGCTTAAAGAACTTAAGTTTAGTTTATAAGTCTTGAAATATGTTTCAAAGTCTTGAAGATAATTACGTTTACAGGTAGTTTCGTAATTACATTTGAAATATTTTTAATAGGTCAATGTTCCTTGAAATTACATTTGAAATATTTTAATAGGTCAAGGTTCATTAAAATTAACTTGGATATTATTTGAATTAAAGTTGAATATTTTAGCACACGTTTTTTTGCTTAACGTTTAAATATTTTATATTTAAACTTAAACTTAAATATGTGGTTAAAATTAATTTGATGAAAAATATAGTACAAGGTACACATGTTTTATTATAAATGGTACACGGCTATATTTAATAATTATGCAAGATCTAGATTTTCTATTATTTGGATGAGATTTGAATTTATACTAAAAATAGAAAATGACGATGCTAAAAAATAGGAATTAATTTAAATGGTTATTTAAATGTTGATAAATCTGGTTTGTGCTTATTATTCATTATCTTGTATAAGTACTAACGTGGCAGCATAGCATTGGACAATTGCAAACACAATGACGAAATTATTTTAGTTGTCAGTACACGTCAGTTTGAAGATAACCTCAAGATCTTGAAGACAGGCGCTGAATGACCAGGTCAACAGAAAATAACGGATAGGAGCCTTCTTGTTTTTGAAGATGTGTTGAGGCGTAACACTATATATATGAGGCTTCTTTTCAAAACTAAGATGCACCACTTCTTACAACTTTCTCTCTTGATTTAGAAATTCTCTAAGAGTTGTAATTTGTAATTCGTAATTCTTAATTCTTAGTTCATCTATCTCGTACATTTTGTAATAGGCTTAAGAGTTTAAAAAGAGTTAGATTAAGTTTAATACGCCTAATCAAGAATACTTTTTAAAGTGTTCAACTTGTGAATCTCTATTGTGAAATTTGGGATTTTGCTTTTATTAAAGGAACTTGTAATACGGTTCTTCAAGGGAAGAACGTGGTGAGAGGAGATAGTGAGATCTTCTTGGTTGTATTAAAGTCGGATTAATAAAAGGCGTTGAAATCCTACGGGTTGAAAGAGAACCCATAGGCGGGGAGTAGGTTAGTTAGAATCGAACCTCGTTAACATATCGTGTGTTATACGTTAAAGTTTATTTTTCCGCACATACGTTATTGTTTACAATTGGATCAAAGCTGTTCCAGAAGACAGTTTTGACAGACTCCTCAAACTCTTGAGACAAACTGCCAGAAAAGTTTAAAAAGCCCAAACTCTCTATTCACCCCCCCTCTAGAGAGTATTCAACCTCCTATTAACTTTCATTTGGTATCAGAGCTGAGTTTCACATAAAAAGATTAATATCTTGTGATGGATCCAATAGGAGAAGGGTTGTTTGCTCAAGGACGTTCGTGTTCAAGACCACCTTTGTTTTGCGGTACAAATTTCTCACATTGGAAAACTTTGATGAAAATGTTCGTGATTGATCAAGATATGGAACTTTGGGAAATCATAATTAAAGGACCTAAGATACCTATGAAAAAGGACTCTCAAGGAAATGATGTAATAAATTCCGAGTCCGAATATTCACAAACAGATTTGGAATGGGTTTCCAAAAATTATAGGGCAATGAATCAATTGTATTGTGCTTTGAATGGTACTGAATTTAATCGAGTTTCTTCATGTACAAGCGCCAAAGAAATATGGGACAAGTTGGTTGTGACATATGAAGGAACAAGTCAAGTGAAGGAACAAAGATCAACATCCTCATGCATCAATACGAAATGTTCAAGATGAAAAAGGATGAGAATATAAATGAAATGTTTACTCGTTTTACTTTGATTACTAACAGTTTGAATTCTCTTCGAAAACTTTTACTAATGCAGAAAAAGTCCAGAAAGTCTTAAGGTGTCTTCTAAGATCCAAATGGGGTCCAAAAGTCACCGCCATAGAGGAAGCTCAAGACTTGAGAGTTCTATCGCTTGACGATCTCCTTGGAAAACTCACAACTCATGAACTTACCCTACATGATGATGGAGATAATGATGTAATACCTTCCATTAAAAATCTTGCTCTAAAGGCAAAGAAATCTCATGAATCTTCAAGTGAAAATGAAGATAGTAATGATGAGGAAGATCCATTTGCGTTAATCACAAAAGGTCTTGAAGGAATTATGAAGATGCGTAAAAGATTTAAAAAATTTAAATCTAGAAATAAAGGTAAGTCTTCTAACTCTAATTCAAACTTTAAGACTAACAAACTTGCTTGTTTTGAGTGTGGTTCTACAGAACATATCGTAAAGGACTGTCCTAAAAAGAAAAGACAATCCTACAAAAAGAACAAGAACAAACAAGCGATGGTTGCAACTTGGAGTGATTCCGAAGGATCATCCGAATCCGAAACTGAAGATGGACAAGCTCATGTATGTCTTATGGCTAGTAATGATGACAATGATGATTTAGATCAAAATCACAAAGAGGTACGTGAATATCTTAACACATGCACAAAAGATGAATTGGTTACAACACTCCTTAATATGTTTCAAATTGAGAAAATTTTAAAAGATGAGAAAAACACTTTAGAAGATAGAATACGTCATTATGCTGAAGGTTGTGAAGAAGTCATAAATAAAAATGAATCGCTAAAGGCTGAAAAAACAAATCTTGAAAAGACTGTCAAGATCTTGAAAGAACAGAATCTCAGCCAGACTAAACAGCTTATCGATCTTAAGAATGAGAACAATGATCTTGAAGCCAGGATCAAAACCTTGAAAAATGAGTCTGAGAAAAATCTACAAGCATTAAACAAGCTTAATGAGTCTGAATCCAAATTCACTAAAATGCTTACACGACAAAAACCAACTAGTGATAAAAGTGGTATTGGTTATAATCATGTTACACATAACTATAAGAGTAAAACCACATTTGTGAAAGGTGCAAATAAACATAAACGTACTCCTACTTGCACATTTTGTTGCAAAGAAGGACATATAAGATTTGCATGTCCTTACAGACGTAAGGAAGATTATATTATCAAGAATTCCTTTCCTTTTGAATTACGTGGACAGATAAAGCAAATATGGGTTCCTAAAGGGATAAGACCACCCAACATAGTCTATCCCGAATATGGTTCCAAATTTGTCACTTGGATAGCCAAGTAAGGTTGAGAAAGGTTATTTTTTTTGTTTTGTAGGTTAAACAAAAATGGATTCTGGATAGTGGATGCTCGAGGCATATAAGTGGTAATATTTCTTTATTTTCTGAAATAAAATAAAAATGCAATGGCTCAATCACATTAGGAGATAAAGGTAAATGCAAAATTCTAGGCGTTGGTAAAATTGGTAAGAATCCATCTAAAACTATTGATAATGTTTATTTAGTTGAAGGTCTTAAATTTAATTTGCTAAGTGTGTCTCAACTATGTGATAAAGATAATGAAGTAATATTTGACAAAGAAAAATGTGTTGTTAAAAATCCTAATACCGGAGATACTCTCATTACTGCTCTTAGAAATTATAATGTTTATGCTTTACATACTAACAAAATTGCAGTGCAGAATTTCAAGTGTTTGAAAGCTATTACAGATAATCCAAAACTATGGCATAGACGTCTTGGTCATATCAATACTCACACCATGTAGAAGTTGGTAAGTAAAGATTTAGTTAAGGGACTTCCAGCTCTTGACTATAAACAAAGTCCTATTTGTGACGCATGCATTAAAGGTAAACATGTAAGAAGTTCATTCAAACCGAAGAAAATGGTAAGTACATCAAGACCATGTGAACTCTTACATATTGATTTATGTGGACCAATGCGTGTACGGAGCATAAGAGGTAAATCTTACATCTTAGTTATAGTTGATGATTATTCTAGATTTACGTGGGTTGATTTTTTTTGAAGGATAAAAGTGAAGCCTTGAAACCGTTCTCAAGACGTTGTAAAATGCAAACTCAACTGAACCTTCCAATATTCTCGATTAGAAGTGACCATGGGAGAGAGTTTGATCAACTAGGTTTTGACTTCTTTTGTGAAAAATATGGAATAATCCATAACTTTTCAGCTCCTAGGACACCCTAACAAAACGGTGTAGTTGAAAGGAAAAATCGAACCTTAGAAGAAATGGCAAGGACAATGCTTATTGAAAATGGATTAGCTAAACACTATTGGGCTGAGGCTGTTAACACAGCTAATTATGTTTTAAATAGATGCCTTATAAGACCCATACTTAAGAAAACTCCCTATGAACTATTCAAAGGAAGAAAACCGAATATAGCATACTTTAGACCATTTGGTTGCAAATGTTTTATTCATAATAATGGTAAAGACAATTTAGGTAAATTTGATGCTAGAAGTGATGAAGGTACAGTTCTTGGATACTCACTTAATAGTAAAGCTTATCGAGTGCTGAACAAACGTACAGGTATAGTTGAAGAAAGTATACATGTTGTTTTTGATGAATCCGAAAATGAAACTTTAAATGAAGGATTTAAGGAATTAAACCTTAATAAACATGTTGATGATTTAAGTGATGATGAACTGGATATTAAAAATGTTAATGCAGCTAAAAAGATTAACATGCAGGATACCATACAAAGTATTGAGGATGAAGGAAAACAGGTTGTTAACATTGAAGACTCACAGTCTGATCTTGAGACCCAACCTCAAGAACTTGAGATAGCTTCTGAACATACTGCTTTTGAAACACCAATTAGAAATTCCTCAAATGCAGTAAGTACAAGTTCTTTAAATGAAAACACACCATCCATACTACGAAGAAGAATTAGGAAGTCATATTAACATCCTCCAGAAAACATTATAAGTGATCCAAACAAAGGTACGCAAACTCGATCCTCTCTTAAAAATCTATGTGCATTCTCTGCTTTTGTTTCTCTAGTAAAACCTAAAGATGTGAAAGAAGCATTACAAGAACCAGAGTGGATCATTGCAATGCAAAATGAATTAAATGAATTCGAAAGGAACAAAGTTTGGGATCTAGTTGAAAGACCTCCAGATCGTACTATCATTGGAACAAGATGGGTCTTTCGTAATAAACTCAATGAGGATGGAGATATTGTAAGGAATAAAGCAAGACTTGTAGCTCAAGGATATAATCAAGAAGAAGGTATAGATTATGATGAAACTTTCGCACCAGTTGCAAGGTTAGAATCTATCCGTATTATGCTTGCTTTTACTTCATACATGAATATTAAACTATACCAAATGGATGTTAAATGTGCATTCTTAAATGGATACTTGCAAGAGGAAGTATTTGTTAAACAACCACCCGGCTTTGAAAATTCTGATCTACCTAATCATGTGTTCAAACTAAATAAAGCGTTATATGGCTTGAAACAAGCTCCAAGAGCTTGGTATGACAGATTTAGTTCACATCTACTTGAAAATGAATTTCAACGAGGTAAAAATTGATAAAACACTTTTTATTAAAACTAAAGGAAAAGATATTTTAGTTTTTCAAGTATATGTTGATGATATATTGTTTGGAGCTACTAATGATTCTTTGTGCAAGGAATTTTCTGAGATTATGTGCAAAGAGTTTGAAATGAGCATGATGGGAGACTTAACATTCTTTCTTGGACTACAAATAAAGCAAAAGAAAGATGGCATATTTATTTGTCAAAGTAAATATGTTAGAGATTTGTTAAAGAAGTACAATATGGATCAATGTAAAGAAGTTAATACACCTAAGAGTACAACACTAAGTCTAGACCAAGATATAAATGGTAAGAGTGTTGATCAAAAGACTTATAGAGGTATGATTGGTTCTTTATTGTATTTAACTACTAGTCGTCCTGATATCATGTTTAGTGTTTGCTTATGTGCTCGTTTTCAAGCTAACCCAAAAGAATCTCACTTAACATCAGTTAAAAGAATCTTTAGATATTTATATGGGACTAAAGACTTTCGTCTATGGTACCTTAGTTGTGGAAATTTTAGTTTGGTTGGCTTTACAGATGCTGATTATGCTGGATACAAAGTTGATAGAAAAAGCACCTCAGGATCATGTCAATTTTTAGGAAATTCATTGATCTCATGGTATTCTAAAAAGCAAAATTCAGTTGCTTTATCTACAGCTGAAGCTGAATACATAGCTGCCGGTGCATGTTGCTCTCAAATTTTATGGATTGCTCAACAACTTAGAGACCTTGGAATTGATTTCAAAGGTATACCAATAAGATGTGATAATACAAGTGCAATTTTTATTACAAAGAATCCTGTGCAACATTCTCGTACTAAACACATCGAGGTACGTCGCCATTTTATAAGGGATCATGTTGAAAAAGGTAATATTTCTTTATCTTTTATATCTACTGAAAATCAATTAGCGGATATATTTACAAAACCTTTAAGTGCTAATCGTTTTGCTTATATACGTATGGAACTTGGCATGTTAAATGACGTTGCATGAATTAAGGGGGAGTAATAACAAAGAGTAATAACAAAGAGTAATAGCAAAGAGCAATGATAAAAAGTAAAATGTTTAAATATTAAACGTTATTTGTTACTTGATACCAAGTATGTATTAAGGGGGAGCATTACATATTATTGTGATTATATGTATGTTTATGCATGTATTTGAGAATTGAAAATTTGATTTCAATTTCTTAAAAATTATTTGTTTTATAAATATGGGATTTATAATTAAATACCTTTAATTAATAAAGGATATTTAATTATTTTAAAACAAAATTGTTTGTTTAAATTATTTGTGAACATCATCAATGCATTAAAAACATGTTCATGATTTTGGTTAAAATCCAATTAATCTCATAATTGCATTTCCATTTGTTCACGGTTAAAAACCCAAATCAAAAAATTCCTCCAACATTTGATGCTGATCAAACTTCACCTGGAAAACCGGCTCCTTCCAAGAAAAGGAAGAGGAGGTCCAGGAAGTAATTTTAATTACTAATGCATGATAAACAATCTTTTTATTTTCGGCAAACAATATTTTGTTGTTATTGTTAATCCCAACATTTTAAATCTTCCTGTTTCTTTTTGATGAAAGTCAAAAAGGGGGAGAAATATATTATGCTTTTGTTTTTTTTTATTGTTTGTTTTTGATTTTGCTCTGATTTTGTTTTAATGATGCTTGAATGTTTTATATATTATGGTTTGATATATTGTTGAATGAATGTTGTATTCATGGTTACATTCATGTTTAAGGGATATATAAAAATTAATGTTTTGTTTTATTGTTTTGTTGCTGATTATTGATTATGGTTCATGATCATAATGTTTAATAATCATGTTTTAGATATTAAAGTAT
This sequence comes from Amaranthus tricolor, assembly GCF_026212465.1. NCBI lineage: Eukaryota > Viridiplantae > Streptophyta > Magnoliopsida > Caryophyllales > Amaranthaceae > Amaranthus > Amaranthus tricolor. Next base: position 20,728,403 of record NC_080062.1, on the reverse strand, counting down.
TAATATGATGTTACATTACAATGATGATTATTATATTTACATGTATTATGATTGGATATTTGTTTGCATATAATGATTGTGATGATATGATATATAATGTTAATAAATATTGGATAATTTTTAATTTTTTAACTTAGAAATATGATTTAGGGAAATATGGTTTTGACTTTCATCAAGGGGGAGATTGAAGATTCAACTCTCTTAAATAATGATAAGAGGAGATTGAAGACTTAATTCTCTTTAATGATGATAATTCAAAACACATATTGATTAAACAAATAAATTAAGTAATTACATTTAATTGTTTAAGTAAGTTTAAAATCATATTTGATATACATTTAATTAATATATGTTTAAGTTCGAAGTTAATGTAATATGCTTAAAGAACTGAAGTTTAGTTTATAAGTCTTGAAATATGTTTCAAAGTCTTGAAGATAATTACGTTTACAGGTTAGTTTCGTAATTACATTTAAAATATTTTTAATAGGTCAATGTTCCTTGAAATTACATTTGAAATATTTTAATAGGTCAAGGTTCATTAAAATTAACTTGGATATTATTTGAATTAAAGTTGAATATTTTACTACACGTTTTTTTGCTTAACGTTTAAATATTTTATATTTAAACTTAAACTTAAATATGTGGTTAAAATTAATTTGATGAAAAATATAGTACAAGGTACACATGTTTTATTATAAATGGTACACGACTATATTTAATAATTATGCAAGATCTAGATTTTCTATTATTTGGATGAGATTTGAATTTATACTAAAAATAGAAAATGACGATGCTAAAAAATAGGAATTAATTTAAATGGTTATTTAAATGTTGATAAATCTGGTTTGTGCTTATTATTCATTATCTTGTATAAGTACTAACGTGGCAGCATAGCATTGGACAATTGCAAACACAATGACGAAATTATTTTAGCTGTCAGTACACGTCAGTTTGAAGATAACCTCAAGATCTTGAAGACAGGCGCTGAATGACCAGGTCAACAGAAAATAACGGATAGGAGCCTTCTTGTTTTTGAAGATGTGTTGAGGCGTAACACTATATATATGAGGCTTCTTTTCAAAACTAAGATGCACCACTTCTTACAACTTTCTCTCTTGATTTAGAAATTCTCTAAGAGTTGTAATTTGTAATTCGTAATTCTTAATTCTTAGTTCATCTATCTCGTACATTTTGTAATAGGCTTAAGAGTTTAAAAAGAGTTAGATTAAGTTTAATACGCCTAATCAAGAATACTTTTTAAAGTGTTCAACTTGTGAATCTCTATTGTGAGATTTGGGATTTTGCTTTTATTAAAGGAACTTGTAATACGGTTCTTCAAGGGTAGAACGTGGTGAGAGGAGATAGTGAGATCTTCTTGGTTGTATTAAAGTCGGATTAATAAAAGGCGTTGAAATCCTACGGGTTGAAAGAGAACCCATAGGCGGGGAGTAGGTTAGTTAGAACCGAACCTCGTTAACATATCGTGTGTTATACTTTAAAGTTTATTTTTCCGCACATACGTTATTGTTTACAATTGGATCAAAGCTGTTCCAGAAGACAGTTTTGACAGACTCCTCAAACTCTTGAGACAAACTGCCAGAAAAGTTTAAAATGCCCAAACTCTCTATTCACCCCCCTCTAGAGAATATTCAACCTCCTATTAACTTTCAGCTTTATCAAATGGGGATAACTTCCGCTTTCTAATATTAATGAGTGCTTTGGGATAGCATAATGTTAAAACCCACTGAGCAACTCAAACAAAATACGAAATTTACCTATAAAGGAGTCATTTTAACTTCATGTAAGACATATTCCAATTCTTAAATAAATAAGGGGATAGTCCCCGTCTTCTACTAACACTCTTATTCTCTAAACTATTCTAAGCTCAAGGATTTCATAATCAATAGCTCTTCATATCAAGCTTATTCACTAGCACCTCATTGTTTCAATACAATGCATATTATCAAAATAAAGAATAATGTCTTAAGGAAAATTGCATATAAGAGTTAAGTACTGCGTGTACGTACCTGTAAGCGTCATTGCACTATTAAAAGTCACAATTACCCAACTAAATTTGTACCTTCCCCTTATGAAATGGGCACCTATATAAGTTAGGAGTAGAACTAATAAGACCGCTTATCAACTTTGTCATATCAGTTAAATACCGAAGTAACCATTATCATCCATTCGAGATAAGTTTCCAATTACTCTAGCACATACACATCCCATTCAACACAAATAATAATCATTAACTCAAATAAGTCTTTTCATCAATTTAAATGTAAAAGTATTATGTGAATCGTTCCATTACATCAACTACATTTGATTTATATCGTTCACGTCACCTAAAAAAAATAACCAAGCAAATCTTGAAGTTATCGAATCGCAATATCATTAGTTACATTCTCCAAAGCTAGAAAGAACTATAATCAAAACATCACAACAAGTAACTTTAGCAACTCTCAACAATAAGTTGATACTATGCTCATAGCCTTACTAAAGGTTATTCAAACAAGAGTATTTATAACTTCAATAACCTAACAAGAGTATTTATAATTAACAAAAATTAAATCACAACAATTAACAACCATTACCGCCATTTAACCACCGAAACCACTTTCAACTACCATTACAACAATTAATCAACCAAAAATAGGCCTTGAAACAACTTGTAAGGTTATTCAAAAATCATCACACCACCAAAATGTAGCATAAAAGCACACACCAATACTAATTTCAACTCTAAATCAAACCCTAATTATTTCATATTCAAAGATAACACCTTTAACTATTACCCATGATAAGATTCACTAAAAATAAGGCAAAATCAACACTAAACCATAAACTTGATAAAATTCCAATTAGAAACTAGAAAAATTAATTAGAGGAAAAAGGAGGTGGATTACAATGGAGAATCTAGAAAATGGTGAAAATATAGGTGGTTAGTGTGGCGATAGTGACACAGGCGGAGCAAGGTGGTGGCAGTGGACCAAAAATTGGTGGTGGTGCAGGCAGCTACTGCTGGTGGTGGTGGAAAACACAGCCGCTGCTGCTGTTGGGAGAGGGAGTTGCGGCTCCTGTAGCTGGCTTCTGTTCGTAGAGGGTGGAGGGTGCCGCTACAGCTGCTGGTGGAGCAAGAGAGCGATTGGTGCTTCCGGCTGCTAGTGGAGGCTCAAAAACAGTGAAGGGGAGAGAAAAGAGGAGGGAAAACCGTGTGAGTGTTTTTGTGAGTCAAGGAGTGATCTCCGCTTAAAAACCCTAGCTCATCTTTTATTAGAGTAACCTTCTAATAAGGCTCAACTAAGAAAACTCACTTTTATGTGCTTATTATTTTAATGCAAGTATTATTTTAATTTGAACCTCTTTATTTTAGTATTTACAAATCTATTTCTATTATAAATACGTTATCCTTTTTAAATTTATATATATAAGTAATAGATTAAACTAATTCGATATAATTTAATATTTAATATAATTATAATCACCAATAATTTCTATAATATTAAATAATGACATTATATAAAAAAATCACGAGGTGTTACAGTTTAAGAAAAGGTTTTATGCATTTAAGCCTTCCATTGATGGATTTCAATATTATCGACCTCTAATAACTGTGGGTGGAACTCATATTTATGGAAAGTATAAGGGCACTTTACTAATTGTTATGGCTAGAGATGCAAACTTCCAATTATTTTCTCTTGCTTTTACCATTGTTGAAGAAGAGAACGGAGATAGTTGGAAATGGTTCATGTTATGCATTCAACATTCTGTAACTCAAAGGCAAGGCATTTATGTTTGGGAGGAGCCATTCTGATAGGCACAATGGTATTATAAGGCGATGAGTGAAAGTGGTTGTGGTTGGGAGGAGCCATTTGTTTACCATAGATTTTGCATCCACCATCTTCTTCTAATGTAAACTCTAAATATAAGGATGTCACTTTAAAAGATCTTTTTGGCCGAGTTGTAGATTCACATCAAAAAAAGAAGTTTGATTTGTACTTCGAGAAACTTGGTGAAATAAATTTTGAGGCTCAACAATATGAAGACATTGCGTTGCATAAGTGGTCCATTTTATCGTGTCAATTCTTACTTTTTGGCGAGACGAACTATGAAATAAGAGAGGCTTGAGGTAGGATTTGATTACACACCAAACCCAACTATTACAATTAAGGAAAAAATGTTAAAATCTACATTCTATGTAGTTACCCCATTAGATCACAAACAAGGCTTGTTTGAGGTTTAAACAAGGAGTGGTAGTTGTCCTCTAGGAAAGGGAGGAATGTACATAGTGTTAATCTTGTGAGGAAAACTTGTTCATGTTAAAAGTACAAGATAAGTTGCTATGTTCTCACATACTTGCATTTTATGGATTTCAAAGCATGTTATTTACCGATTTTGTGGATTCGTCCTTTAAACTTCTCACTATAGGCAAATTTATATTAAGAGCATTAAGCCCATCATAGATATTGCATATTTGTCATCATACTTGGTTCCAAAACTTATCGTCAATAACAATAAGAAAGGAAGAGGGTCGAGAGTGACGCTCTCGTATAACTTGATTCTCAAATGAAATGGATGAGGCTTCACGCCCCAAGAGAGCATGTGGAATTTGTCGAGAGAAAGGACATAATAAGAAACTTGTCCTAATAAAAATGATGGAATGCCGAGGTAATTATTTATGTTAAGTTTCTTTGAAATTTTCAATTTATTTCAAGATAGTTATATTTTCACGTTTTATTTATTTAAATGTTATTGTCTATCCTTGATTGGTAATGTTTTTTATTTACATGTTCTTGTGCTGTTGCTGTTGACATGGAAAAGGCTTTTCCGGATTCACACGACTCTTCGGTGCTTAGACGCTATGTTTTGCATAATGTATAAACATCTACGACCAAATTAAAGATACAACGCCGAATATGAATGTTGGATAACATACTTTTGTCGTTTATTTTGGAGGCTTAGATGAATTTCGTAATGTTATTTTCATTTATTCAAAAATATATTTTGTTGTAATTTTGTCATTTTAGTTTGAAATTTTTTTTATATTTACTTGGTGCTATAGAAGGATAATACTGAAATGTAGAAGTAGAACAATCCAGTTTGAGAATCGTGATGTTAAAGTTGTTTGGGTCTACATTTTCAATAGAAAACAACTTATTTTAAGTGGAGCATAATTTGGTAATATAAAATCATATAACATTATTTTCAGAATTTTATAAACAATGTACACTATTCAAATAAAAAACCAAGCTATTAAATAAATAATTAAACAAAAACACAAGATAAATTAAATTGAGACCCCTTAATTCAAGAAATCATAGCGGTCTGGCACCTAAAAACAACTCCGATTGTGATTGATGAATAGACTAGTACAAGAATTTGCTTTAATATATAAGTAAAAGAATGATTTTGTGCACAAATTGCAAGCCACAATCGCAAATTTCTGGCTCATACAAAAAAGGGAATAAAAGAATGAATTGAACTTGAACAACAAATAAAACTTACCAAAACAAATGTTCTGTACATGAAATTAACCCATAATAATTGTGCAATTTGAAAGAATGATAGAGTGGAAGTTCATAATTTTTAATGTATCCATAAACTATTGCCTCAGATTCCCATCTCTCATTTGTGAAAAAACTGTGTTCATTGAAATATCAACAATATCTCCAGCACTTCCCATGCTGTATTGTCTGGTAGAAGGAAGTGTTTGTAATGGTTTAGCTTCATCAATCTGTAAAGAGACATCATCACTTCCATTAGACGCCGTTTCATCCTCCTGAAGTTGAAGGGCATACTCTAAATTCCACAGTACTTCTCCCATCGTAGGGCGATCAAGACCACATTCAGCCAAGCATTTTTCAGCCGTCTCAATGAATTTGATCAATGACTGGGTTTTGATTTGATCTGCAATACTAGGATCGATAATTTTTTCGAATTCTCCTTTCTTTTGTAATTTCATTGCCCATTCGACCAAATTTACCATATCGCGAGGAAGTGAAGGGTCAATTACCGGCCTCCCACACAGAACCTCGAACAAGACAACACCGAAGGAGTAAACATCTGATTTTTCAGTCAGTTGTTGTCGTATGAGATACTCGGGATCTAGGTAACCAAAACTTCCTTTCACAGCTGTGGTAACATGTGTTTTATCTATATCAGGACCAGCTTTTGATAGACCAAAATCTGCAACTTTGGCCATGAGGTTCTCATCTAGCAATATATTTGCTGTTTTAACATCGCGATGAATGATAGGTTTTGCTGATCCTGTGTGAAGATAGTAGAGACCTCTGGCTGAGCCAATGCATATCTCAAGTCGCTGTTTCCAGCTCAAACTAGGATTACCCGAACCATACAAGTGGCTCTTGAGTGTCCCGTTTTTCATGTACTCGTATATCAAGATCATCTCGTTCTGCTCATCACAGTACCCAATTAGAGCCACCAAGTGGCGATGACGAAAATGCGACAGCATTTCAATTTCAGTTCGAAATTCATTGATACCCTGTTGTGATTCAGAGTTGCCCCTCTTAACGGCAACCTCTCTATCGTCGTCCAATACCCCTTTGTAAACCTTCCCAAAACCTCCTAATCCAATGACCAAGCCATCACTGAAATTATCAGTTGCCTTCCTAATGGCAGCAAGAGAGAAGTAGTAACCGGATTCTCCGGTTCCATTGATTTTGTTACCATTCACGTCTAAATGTGTCCGTTTTCTCCTTCTGATCACAAGGAAGAAAGCTAAAGCTAGAATCACACAGATGAGCACAGCCCCAACTGCTATACCCACAATCAAACCAGTGGTGACCTTAGAACTTGACTTTGAAGAATCAACAACATCAAGAAAATCTTTAGAGTTACTAATTTTCATGATCTCAAGCCCATTAAGAAAGGCATTAGGGTAATTAACATCACTAGCAGTCCCAACACTCACAGAGATGTAATTACTATGAATTTCTTTCATCACAACATCTAGGTAATAAGGTGAAGCCAACTTATTTGATGTTTTCTCACTAAGATCAAGATGTTTATAAGCATACCAAGAATTGATATAAACATTAACCATAAGCTGTCCTTGGGCCTTGCTAAAGATATCACAGAAATGGAATCGAAACAGATATCTAAACCCCAGATCAACATTGAAATTCCAAGTCAAATTAACAATCAAATTGGGATCAGATTCAGTGTCTAACTTACTAGCAGTGCCATAAACGGAAGGAGGTGCAATTTCTGGAGTTGGGCCACCTTCAGTGTAATTAACTGTTTGTGGATTCGACAAGAACTGGACTAGATTGTGAGACTTTAAGAAGGGTCCATCCGGTACCCATTGCCTCGAAAGGGTATCGTTTTGAGGGTTAACACTAATATTTCCCATATTCACCCTATACACTGTCTGCAAGGCTTGGTGCACAAGGCTTTCACTAGAACCAGAAGGATCAATGATCTTAACACTATCTGGGATAACTTCATCAGGGATAGAAACAACTTCTAGGGCATTTAAGAATGCAAAGGATTTCGGTGAAGGGCTTATATTGAGAACAAGTTTACCTGAGGTTATGTTCAAAGAATACTCCTTAACCACAGGAATGGTTTCATGTAATTGGAAATTACTCAAAAGGGTGAAATTCATGACAGAAACTGAAAATCTAGCATGGCTGAGATTATAGTTTTGATACACAAAGGGGAAGAAATGAAGGCGAATCCAATGGTAACCATGTTTTGATACAGGGAATGTGTAATTGGAGCTTCCAGTAAAGATTTGGGCAGTTTTATACAGATCTGAAGAATATGAAAATGGAATTGAATTTGAGCTAATATTAGCCCAAATTTTTTGAGATGTTGAAAGAACAACACTAGATTTCAGGCTTGAATCACCCAAGAAAATACGATTATACACTGAAACATTAGTGGGTGATCCACAGTTTATGAGGTAATTATCTGCTGGGTCAAACTCTAAGGAGCATTTTATCAAACACAAAGCAAACAATACCCAAAAGAGAGATTGAAACTTGGTAACATACATGATCAATATTCAATACCAATAAATCAAAAGATACCCAATTCCAGAATGAAATTTATCAGCAACAAAATCAAACCAACAACGAGATTCAATCAAAATTGAAGTGGGTAGTTGCAAATTTCTTTGAATTTTGAAAAAAACAATTATAATAAGGGAAGAAATGGTACTAAATGACAAGCATTTATTGATTGATTGATTCAATTGAGTAAGGACTCGAAAGTGTGAATGAAAATGAATAATGAATACAACTAATACAAGAAAGTGACAGAATGAGAGCACAAATTGGTAATGGTAGGAGCAAGTCAATTGAATTTAGTGAGAAAGAATCACAACAGTAAAAGAAATAGACAGAAAAGTGAATTGGGTAGCTAAAATTCAACGTAATTAAGACTCATGAAAGGACAATGGAGTACATAATAGCATGAGATTGATAGAAAGATTTTAGAAGTGCGGTGGATGAACAACATTGATTGGAGTTGGGGGAAGAGGAAACTTCCTCAAGGTTTCTTTACAGACAGCATTTTTTGTTGTTTTGTTGATAAATTTGAAATACTCCCTCTATTGGACAGACTTATACGGGCATACAATTGCATAATTATTTAACAAAAAATTGATTTTTCTAGAATAATTTTACGGATTGATTAAATTTTAAAGGATATTTACCTAGAGTAAACTTGGGTAATCCGATGACCTGCTATTAGACCTGGAAAAATTTAATCCGACCTGAAAATGAACTCGAGACCCAACCAGACAAAACCCTGAAACTCATCAATAGATCCCAAAAAACACGCATTTAGCGTCTTTTTATCCATTTTTCTTTAAAAAAAGGACGTTATAATTATCTTAATTGAATACATATATCTTGTTAAATCAGTCAAATGAGTTTTTAATTTTTCTACATTTCAATAAGCAAATTGATATAATTTATAAGAACGTTTTGCACATTTGAATGAGCTTTTCAGAAAAGGAATATCGCTACCCTAAATTATAAAATGCGTATCTTATAAGTCGAAATAAGTACTTAGTTATTTGTATATCTTTCCAACATGAAAATTGTGAAGATATTTTTTATGAAGGAAGATATTTAACGTCATTTTTATCTAACGTTACAACTTTAATAAAGAGAATCACTTTTACGAAGCGCGTATCTTACAAGCCTTTCAAAATGAGTATTAATTCCCTTATTTTTCTTACACTTAAATGAACTCGACATACCAATTATTTAAAAAAAAATCGTACATCTGATTTCTTTAATGTGACACATATCTCACAAATACAACAATACATAGAGATTTAAAGTTTAGAACACGAGCGTCGCAATTACTGGTTTCTTATAACTTGAATTCAATCACATAAGGCTTTAATATTGTATCAATTGATATGTGGATTAATGTCATAGGTATGAGAAATAGTATTACTTATTAAAAAAGTTTCATAAATAATAAAAAATGGAGAAATCAATTTTTAAATTTTAACTAGAGCTGTTCAAATGTGACCCGACCCCAAAATCCAAACCGAAATCGAAAGTTATCTGACCCGAAAATATGTTTCTTTTTTTAGGCTTATCGAACCGACATTATCCGAACCGAAGTTGTGCCCAAACCAATTTACGACCGAAAATTGAAAAATCGAACTCAAACTGCGACCGATATTTAACCGACATATAACCGTCAATCGAAATTACCCGAACCTAATAGTGACCGACCCGAGTCATACCCGACCCAAATCATGCTCAAAACCGAACTCGATTCGACTAAAACCAACTTAACCCAAACGAATTTTTAATCGAAATGCTGTAAACCTGAACCAATTTTAACATATAGGTATGATCGACTCATATTCAATCATCTTATTAGTTAATCTAATAAAGTAATAGAAATTTTAATAAATTAAAATTTTATACATACATAGTTTTATATATTTAAAGTTAATGAACAATGGTCAATGTTTATTTAACTATTTTTAATCAAATTAGATGAAAAATGATAAAACTTTAATTTTAATTTACAGTCAAACAAGTAAAAGTAACAAAGTAACAATCACTTACTGATTTGCATTTTAACTATTTTGCTTTAACTAAAGGGAATCTTATCATCAATTAAAAAATGTCTAACAACTTAATCTGATATTGACTTGATCTATAGTAATTAGTAATTCGTAGCCAAATTCTACTGGAAAATAAAACCAGAACCCCATCTGTACCCGGTAAAACCGAACCAATTATTAACCGATGACAGTTCGAGACCGATTGACTACTCGACACGAACTTCAACCGACACCGAACCGATGCTAACCCAGCTCAAATAATTGATCTTCAATCGAACCGTGACTAACCGACCTGACCCGAGTGTGACCCGCCGTAACATGCATCCAAAAAATAACATATCTGAAATATAACCGAACCAAATAACACTCGTCCAAAGCCGATCCGATCACCCGAATGAACATCTCTAGTCATAACCCGTTGGGTCATACCGACCGACCTGAAATCGGGACTGACCCGACCTGAAAATGACCTGACCCAAGAATGACCCGACCCGAAAATAACCCGATTGAAATTGATCCGGCCCGTAACTCGTTTGACTGTCCAATTTCCCAGGTTTACTTGCTATAGTAGTTAATTCGCCAAAAAAGTAAATTGAAAAGTAATTAACAATTAAAGAAAATTTTCAAAATTTTACATAAAAAATTCTAACTAATAAAAAAAATCATAGATTTTTAAACATTTTTTCAACATTTTTATTTTAATTTATCTCTTTTTTAAAAATAAAACTTGTTATAGCAAGTCATCCAGTCACCAGGTTTACTCTAGGAAAAAAGCTCTTAAAATTGGGATTATTCATGGTTAATTGATAGGTGAGATTATTGTGGAAAAATCACGAATAAGTTGGATTATTTTAGGTAATTTTTTCATTTTTAAAATAATATTGAAGATATCAAATTACCTTTGTTCACATTACAAATGTTTACGAGAATAAAATCTTTTACATGATGAATTTAATATTTTGATAAATAATAAGTTTGATGGAGGAAAATTGAAAAATTGTAATCATTAAAAAAATATTAAAATACAATTAGTAGAAAAATATAGGAACCACAATTATTAAAAAATGTGTAAATAAAGTTAACGAGAATCATGTAAAGATCATAAGCAATATATAAAAATGATTATAAGTAATATAAAAATGTTAAAATGATGTTGATGTAAAATATGTGGAGAGACTATAAACATTAATTAAATATTAAATTAAAGATGAATAAATTTAATTATGTCTAAATTTTGTGATATAAATAGAAATATTATTTAAATAACAACTAATAAAACAACCCAAAATTATAAATAAAACAGATTAAAAAATAGAAAGAATATTAAATAAAAAAATAATAAATACGTGAATATATTTTTAAGTAATGGAAAAAAACTAGATTATATCATAAAAAAAATATTTAAAAATAAAATTATGGATGAGCTCGTATAAAAATAGACAGCATTTTTAAATAAAAGGTGCATAAAACGCGTTGTTGGGGACAACAAAAGAGTAGTGTCGGGTCTGGAAAAATGATAAGGTGAGATTAGTTGTGCTCACTGCTACGGTAGCAGCGGCTGTTGTCGAGCTTGCATGGTCCCACTCTAACATAATCACATGTATTGCAATCTTGTATTCTTGATTTTGTATTCAGCTACTGTAATGTCTTTGAATTATACTTTTTCGGTGGTTTTATTATACTTATTATATTTATTTTTTTTTGTAATTTAATATATATTTGATAATTTATATATTAAATTATGCATATTTAAAAATTGTAAAAATATAATTTTATGAAAGTATGCAATTAGACGAGTTAAAAAAAATTCCACTTGATTGTATTTTTTCTTACATATTAGCTACAATCTATAAAATAAGTTTGAAAAATAAATAGTGTCAGTAATCATAATATAGCAAGTGTTTTAGAACAAAGGAAGTAGGTTTTAGCTATTTTGTCCGATTTGTTTTTGTCACGAAAATTAAAAAGTCATGAATAATGAGTTAAAATAAAGAAATATTTGAAAATTAGAGCGAACATAAATTAAAAAGTTTTTGCTTCAACTTTCATTACAAATTTAGAAGTACGAAGAAGTATTTTTTTAGCATTATTTATAGTTTATTATTTCTTTATCTCCGATTTACATCTAGTGTAAAATAGGTGAAATAATTTAGTGAAAAAGAAAATTGAGATAGACAAAAAAAAGGATAAAAATGAGTAATTAAGATGAAAATAGAGTAAAAAAAAAAAGATAAAAAGAAGGTAAATTTTAGATAAGACTAAAAGAATGAGAGTGAGGCCATTGTCAAAAATGAAAAGGGAGTAGAGTAAAGTAATTAGGGCAAATTAAAATGAAAAGTAGTGTGAAATAAGAATAATAGAGGGAGTAATAACAATATTTTTATAAAATTCATTTTGAAAACAATAAACTACAAAGGGAATTCTATAATAAATTAATTTGTAATGCAAATGATACAAAGTATAATGATAAAAAAAAATTAGAAATTAAGAAATTAAATGTAATATCAAATCACATTAAAAATACATGAATGTGAACAAAATAGACAAATAAAATTAATTATATATAATAATTACAATCATGATAGCCACGATCATTATCTAAGAGACATTGAATTGTTTCATTTTTTCTAAAGGGAGTTGCTATTTTTCGCCACCCCTTTTCATTTTTTCGCTACCCCCCTTCTAAAATTACTTAATTGCCCCTGGATTTAAAAGAATTACAAAAATACCATTGGAGTTAAAAAATAATTAATAAATGTAAATCACGCTTAATAAATGTAAATCACGCTTAATAACACTATTAAGAATTTAATGAGGATGATTTGTCTATATATATCGAACTCTGAGATGCGTTTGAAATACGAATTAAAACACGGTACTATCTCACTAAAAACTGGTACTATCTCTCTAAAAAGTGTTAAAGAAGTTGTAAGGCGTAGTTGGTTGAATATGGCTAACGAAAGCGACTATGAGTCGGATGCGGTACGTAAAATTGCCGTTCGAAGAAAAAAAAAAAAAAAAACAAGTCGCACAAATCTGGGCGACTGAACCATGGTCAAGTCGCACAAATCTGGGCGACTGAACCGTGGTCCAGTCGCACAAAACTGGGCGACTGAACCATGGTTCAGTCGCCCAGTTTTGTGCGACTGGACCACGGTTCAGTCGCCCAGATCTGTGCGACTGCTATTTTTTTTTTTTTTTTTTTTTTTTAAAATTTACGTATTAATGTATTTTTAAATTATTATTATAATTATTGTTAGTATTATTATTGTTGTTGTCATTATTTTAATTTTTATTGTTGATATTTTTATTTTTTAAATTTTTTAATATTTTAATTTACGTAATTTATTTATTTATTATTGTTATAATTATTATTATTATTGTTGTATTTGTTATTATTATTATTATTATTGTTATTATTATTATTGTTATAACTATTATTTATTTATTTATTTATTATTGTTATAATTATTTATTTATTTATTATTGTTATAACTATTATTATTATTGTTATTATTTTTCTTGTCATTATTTATTTATTTTAAATGTTTTTAAATTTTTTTTGTTAACGTAATGTTTTTATTATTATTAAAATTATTATTGTGATTGTCATTATTAATTTGATTTATCGTTATCTATTTATTTATTAATATTATAATTATTATAAATATTATTATTATTATTATTATTATTATTGTTGTTGTTGTTGTTGTTGTTATTATTAATCCAAATATTATTATTGTAGTCATTAATGTACTTAATTTATATCATTTCAAATGTGCAGGAGTTTGAAAATTTTGGAGACAACGTAGACTACTCCGGTCGCTTTGTTACGGATAGGGAATTTATCTCCATAGATGAGTTACATAGTTGGGCCGATGCGATAGCAATTACAATCGGTTTTCTATTTACACGTGCTTCTTATAAAAAGAAAGAAGGACGTTCCAGAGTTAGTTGTTATTTAAGATGTCACCGCTATGGTAAACTTAGGGGTGATGTAGATAATGTAGATAATGCTGCCCGACCTGGTTCTAAAAGTAGGAGTTGTGGGTGTAAATTTATGATTGTAGGAAGTAGTCGTAAACCAGGAGAAAGACCTTGGACGGTAAGGGTGTGTCCTGGTGAAAAGGGAAAACATAACCACCCGTTCTTGGTGTACAGAGATGGTCATGTAAGGGCGAGGATTAATGTAGATATTCGGGAGCACATACGACAGCTTAGTGCAACTGGAATGCAACCGGCCTTTATTATGAATTCTATTAGAGATAATTTTCCTGGTTTTTATGCTAGTATGAATCAGATATATAATATTAGGCAATCAATAAGGAGAGATGAAATGGAGGGCAGGACTCCCCTTCAACACTGTCTTCATATGGCCACAGAACATAATTATGTGGTCTGGACAGAGTTGGATAATGACGGGCACTTGAGCAGACTTTTAATTGCAAATCCTACTTCAATCCAAATGATACGTACGTGGCCGTATGTTGTGCTGATAGATACAACGTACAAAACGAACAAATCAAAGTGGCCACTATGTGAAGTCATCGGAATGACGCCAACAAATCACAACTTCTTGGTTGCGTTTTGTTTGATGCGAGATGAGGCGGCTGTGTCGTACTCGTGGGTGCTGCAGGGATTGAGAGATATTTTCGGCAGTGCTCAGACTCCTAGCGTCATTGTAACCGATCGTGACGAAGGTTTATCTGCAGCTATTCGTGACGTCTTCCCAGGTAAAAACGCTTTGTGAGTTCATTATTGTGGTTATATCTATTGATAATGTCTTAATTACGTTCACTGTTTTGTTTAATGTAGATGTACGTCATTTGTTATGCACCTGGCATATTGGCAACGATGTTGAGAACATGGTGGACAAGTTGTGCGGCGGCAAGAAAAATCAACAAGGGCAGTTATTTAGGAAAAGTAGATGGAACCCCTTGGTTGAAAGTGCTACAATCCGGGAATATGAAAAGAGATGGGAAGGGATCGTCAGTACGTGGTCGGTTAGGAACCGAAGGGTCGTTCGGTATTTGACTGGAACATGGATTCCACTTAGAGAGAAATTTGTGCGTGCGTGGACGAATGATGGTTTACACTTTGGTAACCATACTACCAGCAGAGTGGAAAGCCAACACTCGTCTTTTAAGTATTACCTTGGAAGCGGTAATAGCTCATTCGATACCCTTTTCAAAAGGGCCACGCACAGATCACAAATCAACAAGCTAAAATCCGACAATCGCTACAGGAATCCATGACTTCTGTACCAAGAATGCTACGACAGTATTTCTTTAGACCTCTATATCGCCACGTGTCTCTCTATGCCTTGGAGCAGATCCAGAATGAGTTTAACCGCATGTTAGATGCCATTCCGAGCTGCCTGTACAAGAACGCCAAAGTCACCGCACCCCAAGCCACGTCCTGTTCATCGTCGTTGACGACAACTATCGGGTGAGGTCGCATGCCAGTCCTGGTCTTATCCGCCAACAAGGTAGAGCCAATGACAGCCATGTAGTACGCTGTGGTCTGGGTATCCAAGGCATGCGACCTATGACACAGCCGCATCAGTTCAGCAACGCTTATGCATCCGCTGGTGAATGAACCTTTACGTCGAAGCTCAGACAGAGGCTCGCCGACCAGATTGGTGATACCAACCTCCCACTCCGCCTCCGAAGGCTCAGCCGGCAGAGAACCATCAATAGAAATGCCCAATATGCGTTGCACGTCGTGCAACATAATCGTCATCTCTCCCCAGGGCATGTGAAAGGTGTTCGTATCCGGCTGCCACCTCTCGACGAACGCCGATATCAAAGCAGAGTCGATGTGCTGGTGCATAATGACCGGTAGTCGACCGAGGGAAGTGGAAGGTAGAAAATCGACTAGCTCAACGGACAAATCCCTCAATCCGATGATGGACTCCACCGGTCTCTTCCTAATACGGCACTCCAGAATCGGAGGCGTACGCTCGGAGCCGTCATAAATAAGTTTAGCTATGTGCCCGCCATAGCTAGGGATCAGTCGCGTATCTGTCGGCCCCCCGGGCTGGGGTGATGTCACTAACCAGTCTGTGTTAGTGGACTGTGAGGGCCTGCCCCGTGGCGGCTCATTATCGACAAAACTTCCTCCTGCACGCTCAGATGCGGCGGAAGAACTAGGGCCGCCACGGGCAAATCTGCCTTCGGGGCCACGAACTATAGTCCAGTCCAATGGGGCAGGCTCAGGACCTTGGAACTGAACATCATCAGCATCATTATCATCATCACTATAAACCCCCCAACTACTCTGGAGGCTATCAGCCTGGTCATCAAAATGAGTACGCACTTGGTTCAGCGTACTCGACCTTTGGGCCTCACTGTGTCTGGCCGCCTCTTCCTGCCTAGCCCTCCTAGCAGAACCCGTGACCCCTCTCTCATGCGGGTCCCCTCTGAGTAAGGTAGGCCTAGAACTATTACCTCTCAACAATTGCCTAAAAAAACCCTTTCCTTTTCCTTGATTACCAGCTATTTTCTACAATTTTTTACGGTTTCATTCAATATTATAAATAATAATATTTCTAAATACATAATAATCATAAATAAAATATGGAAAAAAATAACAAAAAAAAAACAAAAAATTATTAACATTTAATTAAAAAAAATATATACAAAACATAAACATATATTTAATAATAAATAAAAATAACAATAACAATAATAATAATAAAATTAATAATAACAACATTAACATATATTTAATAATACAAAATTAACAATCACAATAATAATAATAATATTAATAATAATAACATTAACATATATTTAATATTAACAAAAATAACAATACAATAATAATAATAATTAAATTAATAATAATAAAATTAATAAAATACATACGGAAAAAAAAATAAAATAAAATAAAAAAATTATAGGAGTCGCCCAGATCTGGGCGACTCCTTTAATTTTTTTTTTTTTTTTTTTCGTGATTAAATTTAATTACAAATAACTTAATTTATTAATAAAAATCAGGTTTTTTTTTTTAAATTTCAAACTTTAAATATATTTTTCCTAAATATAAGGAAAAAATTAAAAAACAAAAATTTTTATATATACAAAACATAAACATTTATTTAATAATAAATAAAAATAAAAATAAAAAAAATTATAGGAGTCGCCCAGATCTGGGCGGCTCGACCCCGGTTCTGTCGCCTAAAATTAGGCGACTGAACCGGGGTCCAGTCGCCCAGATCTGGGCGACTCCTATAATTTTTTTTTTTTTTTCTTGATTAAATTTAATTACAAATAACTTACCTCGATTGATAAATTCCGGATTGAACTTAATTTTTGCTCCCAAATTTTGCTTTTGTATGTTGGTTTTTAGTTGTAGTGAGAGTATTTTTAGTGTGATTGTGGTTTATATAGAAAATTTTAGCTTCAATGGCATAATTGTAATTTTTTCAAAAACCAAGGGCAATATGGTAATTTACTTAGGGGGGTGGCGAAAAAATGAAAAGGGTGGCGAATTATAAGGATTGGGTTTCTAAATTGCAAAAGAAGCAACACACCACATAAAGCATAATTAATAGTATAATGATAATCGATGTATGTCTCATACCTTAATTTGATTTTAAACCACTTAACAGACTAATGATTACATTCCCGATCTTACTATTTATTGCATTGAATTATTCAAATTCTAAAGGAGTTGTTAGATAATATTCGATCATTCTCCAAATCAACAAAATCAATCTCCTCTTGATACTACACCTAACACAACCATTTACTTACCATTAGTTACCAGCTAGTCTCTTGAGAGACCGTCTCTTTGAGAGACATATTTCAAGCCCAACTCATTAAAGATTAATATCTACTTATTATATTTTTAATGCATACTTACATTATCCTTAATGCTTAGTTACCGTATCCTTAATACCTAACTTTAAAATCTTAAATGTCTACTTATATCATTCTTAATGCCTACTTACAAAATATTATACAGTAGATACCTCTTTTAGAAACCTCAATAAGAGAAATATCACATAGATTTGAAGATACAAAATATTATACGGTACATAAATATTAGAGTTTAATATACTCCTACAATATTATACTTGGTGAAATGAAAGCTTTATGTGGTTATCACAATGAAAAACAAAATGATAATTGTAAAAAAAAAGAACAATGACACAATGATTTTAATTGGATTCAACAATACAAATATAAATAATCCCCTTTATTTTGAGAATAACCTCTAAAGATCACAAAAGCTAAAACAAAAGTAAAAGATTCTTTTGATAAACACCCTAGCTCTCACTCTTAAATAGCCTTCTCTTCAATATGTGTTTATGTATTGTGTGGTAATAGATTTGTGAATGATGTATCCTTTTATTGAGGAGGAACACATCATTCTAAAACTCCTCACAACTCACTATTAACACACAATTATACCCCATGCAATTAACACCATAACACACAAGGCATTAAGCACCCTCTTAATACATAATTAACATCTACAATTTACATAGCAATAAACACAAAATTAATGTCTCATTAAGTCACATAATTAACTTACTAATAAACTAGCAATTAATTACATATTTAATTGCCCTTTTCTTGCACCTTTGATGTAGAAGAATCAGAAAAAATGTTCGTTGGCCTTCTGGCACACCATGCTCAAACGAGCCATCATCTGCTCGACGAGCAACCTACCTACCGTGCCTTGCCTTTTTCACGGAATGGTCTTCCACCCTTAGTGAGGTCCCATAACCTCATCTATCGATCTAAACCTTAATTTACCATAACTAAACACATCTCCATCTTCTTTCTCCAACGTACAAGATAAATTATGTATGATTATTTGTTCAAAACCATCGTCATTTCTAGGAGTTTTGATATTTGTATTAACACTTAGAATGACTAATAACCTTACCAAAGAGTATAAATTATATTCATACGAATCAAGTTTAATATTGTATTTAATTTGGTTTTAAACCATTTGTTCCTTGATGATCCTCTTCAGTTCATTATACTTAGAATGATTAATATATCTATGGAGAACTTCCAATCCCTCATATATAGTAGTGTCAATATATATATATATATATATATATATATATATATATATATATATATATATATATATATATATATATATATATATGTATATATATTTATATATATATATATATATATATATATATATATATATATATATAAATATATACATATATATATATATATATATATATATATATATATATATATATATATATATATATACATATATATATATATATATATATATATATATATACATATATATACATATACATATATATATATACATATATATATATATACATATATATATATATATATATATATATATATATATATATATATATATATATATATACATATATACATACATATATATATATATATATATATATATATATATATATATATATATATATATATATATATATATATATATATATATATATATATATATATATATATATATATATATATATATATATATATATATATATATATATATATATATATATATATATATATATATATATATATATATATATATATATATATATATATATATATATATATATATATATATATATATTTA